>NC_086455.1:24197928-24357928 GCF_028390025.1 Pseudophryne corroboree
TAAGGAAGGATTTTGAATCCCGGGTAAGACTCATACCAGCCACACCAATCACACTGTACAAACTGTGATCTGAACCCAGTTAACAGCATGATAACAGCGGAGCCTCTGAAAAGATGGCTCACAACAATAATAACCCGATTTTTGTAACAATAACTATGTACAAGTATTGCAGACAATCCGCACTTGGGATGGGCGCCCAGCATCCACTACGGACTACGAGAAATAGAATTATCGGTAAGTAAATTCTTATTTTCTCTGACGTCCTAAGTGGATGCTGGGGACTCCGTCAGGACCATGGGGATTATACCAAAGCTCCCAAACGGGCGGGAGAGTGCGGATGACTCTGCAGCACCTAGTGAGAGAACTCCAGGTCCTCCTCAGCCAGGGTGTGCCCCTGACCAAGTAGCAGCTCGGCAAAGTTGTAAAGCCGAGACCCCTCGGGCAGCCGCCCAAGATGAGCCCACCTTCCTTGTGGAATGGGCATTTACATATTTTGGCTGTGGCAGGCCTGCCACAGAATGTGCAAGCTGAATTGTACTACACATCCAACTAGCAATCGTCTGCTTAGAAGCAAGAGCACCCAGTTTGTTGGGTGCATACAGGATAACAGCAAGTCAGTTTTCCTGACTCCAGCCGTCCTGGAAACCTATATTTTCAGGGCCCTGACAACATCTAGCAACTTGGAGTCCTCCAAGTCCCTAGTAGCCGCAGGTACCACAATAAGCTGGTTCAGGTGAAACGCTGACACCACCTTAGGGAGAAACTGGGGACGAGTCCGCAGCTCTGCCCTGTCCGAATGGACAATCAGATATGGGCTTTTGTGAGACAAAGCCGCCAATTCTGACACTCGCCTGGCCGAGGCCAGGGCCAACATCATGGTCACTTTCCATGTGAGATATTTCAAATCCACAGATTTGAGCGGTTTAAACCAATGTGATTTGAGGAATCCCAGAACTACGTTGAGATCCCACAGTGCCACTGGAGGCACAAAAGGGGGTTGTATATGCAGTACTCCCTTGACAAACTTCTGGACTTCAGGAACTGAAGCCAAGTCTTTCTGGAAGAAAATCGACAGGGCCGAAATTTGAACCTTAATGGACCCCAATTTGAGGCCCATAGACACTCCTGTTTGCAGGAAATGCAGGAATCGACAGAGTTGAAATTTCTTCGTGGGGCCTTCCTGGCCTCACACCACGCAACATATTTTCGCCACATGTGGTGATAATGTTGTGCGGTCACCTCCTTCCTGGCTTTGACCAGGGTAGGAATGACCTCTTCCGGAATGCCTTTTTCCCTTAGGATCCGGCGTTCAACCGCCATGCCGTCAAACGCAGCCGCGGTAAGTCTTGGAACAGACATGGTACTTGCTGAAGCAAGTCCCTTCTTAGCGGCAGAGGCCATGAGTCCTCTGTGAGCATCTCTTGAAGTTCCGGGTACCAAGTCCTTCTTGGCCAATCCGGAGCCACGAGTATAGTTCTTACTCCTCTACGTCTTATAATTCTCAGTACCTTAGGTATGAGAAGCAGAGGAGGGAACACATACACCGACTGGTACACCCACGGTGTTACCAGAACGTCCACAGCTATTGCCTGAGGGACTCTTGACCTGGCGCAATACCTGTCCAGTTTTTTGTTCAGGCGGGACGCCATCATGTCCACCTTTGGTCTTTCCCAACGGTTCACAATCATGTGGAAGACTTCCCGATGAAGTCCCCACTCTCCCGGGTGGAGGTCGTGCTGAGGAAGTCTGCTTCCCAGTTGTCCACTCCCGGAATGAACACTGCTGACAGTGCTATCACATGATTTTCCGCCCAGCGAAGAATCCTTGTAGTTTCTGCAAATGTCCTCCTGCTTCTTGTGCCGCCCTGCCTGTTTACGTGGGCGACTGCCGTGATGTTGTCCCACTGGATCAATACCGGCTGACATTGAAGCAGAGGTCTTGCTAAGCTTAGAGCATTGTAAATTGCTCTTAGCTCCAGTATATTTATGTGGAGAGAAGTCTCCAGACTTGATCACACTCCCTGGAAATTTTTTCCTTGTGTGACTGCTCCCCAGCCTTTCAGGCTGGCATCCGTGGTCACCAGGACCCAGTCCTGAATGCCGAATCTGTGGCCCTTTAGTAGATGAGCACTCTGCAGCCACCACAGAAGAGACACCCTTGTCCTTGGAGACAGGGTTATCCGCTGATGCATCTGAAGATGCGATCCGGACCATTTTTCCAGCAGATCCCACTGAAAAGTTCTTGCGTGAAATCTGCCGAATGGAATCGCTTCGTAAGAAGCCACGATTTTTCCCAGGACCCTTGTGCAATGATGCACTGACACTTTTCCTGGTTTTAGGAGGTTCCTGACTAGCTCGGATAACTCCCTGGCTTTCTCCTCCGGGAGAAACACCTTTTTCTGGACTGTGTCCAGAATCATCCCTAGGAACAGCAGACGTGTCGTCGGAGACAGCTGCGATTTTGGAATATTTAGAATCCCCCCGTGCTGTCGTAGAACTACTTGAGATAGTGCTACTCCGACCTCCAACTGTTCTCTGGACCTTGCCCTTATCAGGAGATCGTCCAAGTAAGGGATAATTAAGACGCCTTTTCTTTGAAGAAGAATCATCATTTCGGCCATTACCTTGGTAAAGACCCGGGGTGCCGTGGACAATCCAAACGGCAGCGTCTGAAACGGATAGTGACAGTTTTGTACCACGAACCTGAGGTACCCTTGGTGAGAAGGGCAAATTGGGACATGGAGGTAAGCATCCTTGATGTCCAGGGACACCATATAGTCCCCTTCTTCCTGGTTCGCTATCACTGCTCTGAGTGACTCCATCTTGATTTGAACCTTTGTATGTAAGTGTTCAAATATTTCAGATTTAGAATAGGTCTCACCGAGCCGTCTGGCTTCAGTACCACAATATAGTGTGGAATAATACCCCTTTCCTTGTTGTAGGAGGGGTACTTTGATTATCACCTGCTGGGAATACAGCTTGTGAATTGTTTCCAATACTGCCTCCCTGTCGGAGGGAGACGTTGGTAAAGCAAACTTCAGGAACCTGCGAGGGGGAGACGTCTCGAATTTCCAATCTGTACCCCTGGGATACTACTTGTAGGATCCAGGGGTCCACTTGCGAGTGAGCCCACTGCGTGCTGAAACTCTTGAGACGACCCCCCACCGCACCTGTTTGTACGGCCCCAGCGTCATGCTGAGGACTTGGCAGAAGCGGTGGAAGGCTTCTGTTCCTGGGAATGGGCTGCCTGCTGCAGTCTTCTTCCCTTACCTCTATCCCTGGGCAGATATGACTGGCCTTTTGCCCGCTTGCCCTTATGGGGACGAAAGGACTGAGGCTGAAAAGACGATGTCTTTTTCTGCTGAGATGTGACTTGGGGTAAAAAAAGTGGATTTTCCAGCTGTTGCCGTGGCCACCAGGTCCGATGGACCGACCCCAAATAACTCCTCCCCTTTATACGGCAATACTTCCATGTGCCGTTTGGAATCTGCATCACCTGACCACTGTCGTGTCCATAAACATCTTCTGGCAGATATGGACATCGCACTTACTCTTGATGCCAGAGTGCAAATATCCCTCTGTGCATCTCGCATATATAGAAATGCATCCTTTAAATGCTCTATAGTCAATAAAATACTGTCCCTGTCAAGGGTATCAATATTTCCAGTCAGGGAATCCGACCAAGCCACCCCAGCGCTGCCCATCCAGGCTGAGGCGATCGCTGGTCGCAGTATAACACCAGTATGTGTGTATATACTTTTTAGGATATTTTCCAGCCTCCTATCAGTTGGCTCCTTGAGGGCGGCCGTATCTGGAGACGGTAACGCCACTTGTTTTGATAAGCGTGTGAGCGCCTTATCCACCCTAAGGGGTGTTTCCCAACGCGCCATAACTTCTGGCGGGAAAGGGTATACCGCCAATAATTTTCTATCGGGGGAAACCCACGCATCATCACACACTTCATTTAATTTATCTGATTCAGGAAAAACCACATGTAGTTTTTTCACACTCCACATAATACCCTTTTTTGTGGTACTTGTAGTATCAGAATTATGTAACATCTCCTTCATTGCCCTTAACAAGTAACGTGTGGCCCTAAAGGAAAATACGTTTGTTTCTTCACCGTCGACACTGGAGTCAGTGTCCGTGTCTGTGTCGACCGACTGAGGTAAAATGACGTTTTAACGCCCCTGACGGTGTTTGAGACGCCTCGACAGGTACTAATTGGTTTGCCGGCAGTCTCATGTCGTCAACCGACCTTGCAGCGTGTTGACATTATCACGTAATTCCTTAAATAAGCCATCCATTCCGGTGTCGACTCCCTAGAGAGTGACATCACCATTACAGGCAATTGCTCCGCCTCCTCACCAACATCGTCCTCATACATGTCGACACACACGTACCGACACACAGCACACACACAGGGAATGCTCTGATAGAGGACAGGACCCCACTAGTCCTTTGGGGAGACAGAGGGAGAGTTTGCCAGCACACACCAAAAACGCTATAATTATACAGGGACAACCTTTATATAAGTGTTTTTCCCTTATAGCATTTTAATATATATAGTCATATCGCCAAATAAGTGCCCCCCCTCTCTGTTTTAACCCTGTTTCTGTAGTGCAGTGCAGGGGAGAGCCTGGGAGCCTTCCCACCAGCATTTCTGTGAGGGAAAATGGCGCTGTGTGCTGAGGAGAATAGGCCCCGCCCCCTTTTCGGCGGGCTTCTTCTCCCATTTTTCTGAGACCTGGCAGGGGTTAAATACATCCATATAGCCCCCAGGGGCTATATGTGATGTATTTTTAGCCAGAATAAGGTACTATCATTGCTGCCCAGGGCGCACCCCCCAGCGCCCTGCACCCTCAGTGACCGCTGCTATGAAGTGTGCTGACAACAATGGCGCACAGCTGCAGTGCTGTGCGCTACCTTATGAAGACTGAAAAGTCTTCTGCCGCCGGTTTCTGGACCTCTTCACTTTTCGGCATCTGCAAGGGGGTCGGCGGCGCGGCTCCGGGATGAACCCCAGGGTGAGACCTGTGTTCCGACTCCCTCTGGAGCTAATGGTGTCCAGTAGCCTAAGAAGCCAATCCATCCTGCACGCAGGTGAGTTCACTTCTCTCCCCTAAGTCCCTCGATGCAGTGAGCCTGTTGCCAGCAGGACTCGCTGAAAATAAAAAAACCTAACAAAACTTTTACTCTAAGCAGCTCTTTAGGAGAGCCACCTAGATTGCACCCTTCTCGGCCGGGCACAAAAATCTAACTGGGGCTTGGAGGAGGGTCATAGGGGGAGGAGCCAGTGCACACCACCTGATCCTAAAGCTTTTACTTTTGTGCCCTGTCTCCTGCGGAGCCGCTATTCCCCATGGTCCTGACGGAGTCCCCAGCATCCACTTAGGACGTCAATAGCTGTTTCAACAAGGAGGAAGGAAAATCAAGTGCAGCATGGAGAGATCCAGGTGAGCTTTGTATTACCCCGTTCACACTGCACAAAAAACACGGTATCGACCCGGTAATTTGCCGGGTTGCCATGCAGTGTGAACGTGTCACTGCCGAATTCCCAGGTCGCCCGAATAGGTAATTCAACCCGGGAATAAAGAAGGGTTATTCCCAGGCTAGGAGCAGTGTGAATGGGTTAGGGAGAGGCGGCATGGAGATGTCATTGCCTCCGCACCCGAATGCCGCCTATGGCTCCACCCCCAGATGGCAACCCAACCCGGCACATTGCTGGGTAGGGGAAGCCACCCCATTCACGCTGCACAGGTCCAATGCTGGGTCACACCCGGGAAGGACCCGTATCCAATTACCAGGTGTGACCCGGCAATGGCAATGTGAACGGGGTATATGGGTGAGCTTTGCAGGACATTGTTACATGGTGAGGGGATCATGAACATCAAACAGCCATTACCACCATGACTGTTATGGAAGAACATTAAACCATTAGATCAATTTCTGACATCCAATTCTTGATGCTCTACACCAGTGGTTCTCCATCTCTCCCCCTCAAGTATCCCTAACAGGTTTCGGTCTACGGAAGCAGGTGGGATAAATATTGACCCAGCAATATAGATTAACCTACCTGTGCATGATTGCTGAAATCCACAATACATGACCTGTTGGTGTAGAGTTGCTACTAGGACGCACCGGTACTACTGTGCAGATTACTTTGATATGCGACACTTGTATATTGTGCGTGACTAAGTCTGTATACAGAAAACAACGGAACTTGTATTGGAAAAATCTGTAGCTGATAAATTGTAGCAATGCATATACAGATTCCTAGACTCAGTCGCACACAGATATTCAAGTGTTGCATATTAAATTATTCAGCACAGTCTACTGGTGTCTTTTAGTTGCATCACGTTGCAACTAAGACATTGGCAAAAAAAAAAAAAAAAAAAAAAAAGGACACCCAATGCTAGCAGAGTTGCATGGGTCCCGGCTTCACACTCGCACCAAGCATCTCACACTGCATGGCGTATGGAGGCTGGATGTATGCGGACACATCTATACTTGAAAGCTGGAGTTGAGTAACCCTGGTCTACAATACAGTCATTCATTACTTCGGCAAGTCAAGAACAAGCAATTTTCGCAACAATACTCCTATCCCTGACTGTTTTGAAGCTTAAGAGCACCTAAACACTACATGTTGCCTTATGCTAAATGACAAACAATTAACATTACACATAAATATTTATATATATATTTATATATATATATATATATACACACACACACATATATATATATATATATATATATATATATATATATATACACATACATACATACATACATACACACATGTATATATATATATTTTTTTTTTTTCTTTAATAATAATATTATTATAGATAAAAATAACAAAAATTTCAATAAAATTCTAACAACTCAAAAATACTATTGTACAATGCACCTCCACTATAAAATGTTTAAGCAAAAAAAATATCTATGAAACCTACCTGAACTGGAGCCATCTACCACCATTGTTTCAACTTTGACTTCTGTGACCGCCAACATGACTGTACTGTTTTGCCGTTTGGTTATGGCATTCACAATTGTATTGGCAGCGTTCTGAATAAGGTTATTGTCTTGACTATCTGCTTGTGAGACAAATGCCTGCAAGACAAGTTTGGGCAATGATGTAATAGCGTCACATACAGAATGTACACATTTGAATACTGCTGAAACTTAATGTGCTTTTTGGACTTTTTATATTATGTTACACACACACACAACAAGAAATATTCATCTCCATTAGGTCTAATAAGCCTGGAATAACAGTACAGCAGTTTTAGAGGTCACAATTCCATCTGTAATTCAGTAATGCTCTCTCAATAGCGTGTCTAAAAATGGTACAAAAACCTATTGGCAAGTTTTGATACTACATAATGATTCTAGAGTATTATACTTACTACTGCGACCTCTACTGCCTTTTCTGCTGAATAGGAGACATCACACAAGACTATGAGCTGTTGATCTTTGGATACAGTCCTGATTGATGGCAGATATCGGATCTCGGAGCATATATTTTCAACTGTAGTTCCCTTGAAAAAAAAAAAAAAAATAGATATAAAATAATTAGTTGTACGAGTATGAACTGCATTTTTGCAGTAGTGCACAAAAGTTCTTTTTAATAAACATTATGTTTCACCACACTTTAAAGAGATTTAGGCAAAAACCCTGCTATAAAACTATGCGGCTCACTGAAAGATATTAAGAAACATCTACAAAAAACACACAAAAAACACACACACAAAAACACACACAAAAACACCCACCCACACAAAACACACACCCACAAAACAATCACAAACACCAATCATTAAAAATCAAATAAATATTATATTTTACCTGTGGAACTTTTTCACTGTTGAATATTAGTGTTATTCTGGCACAGTTATTATCCAGGTATCCAGAGTTAGGCAGGCACAGAATCACATGAGACACGTCCGGAGCACTACACTCCCCCCAGTCCCGGCATGGTGGTTGAAAGCATTTCGTAGAAGAAATCTTTGGCTCACACTCCTGGTCTTGGGGGCACTGACTCCGGTCATGAAGCTTTTCCAGTAGACACGGCTTTCGGCCACACCAAGTCTAAAAAGAAAACTCAAAAGGTTAGAATGGAATGTAAAATGTAGCCAATGTTAAATTCACGTTTTTTGAAGTTGCATATAAAGCATCATCAAGGCCATGAAACATCCACACCTAGACCAATAACTCCAAAAGACAATAAATTATGATTTTTTTTACAGAATATGTACATTTTAAAAACCCTAAAATATTGAATTTCCTATTTATACCAGCAGAACACAGGATAACAACAAATATTAAACAAGAGCCCTGGTTCTATTCCAATCTGCAAACTGCGGCACAGAAGACTCATGTTACACAATACAGATTGTGTTTTACATCCATCAAGGGTTTTTCCTCATACACTCAATTGAATGGCAGGGGTCAATCTACAGACACTTCTACTCCATAGACTATGCCATAGCCTGAACAAGTTCGCAGTGTGACCCTGAGGGGCAGATTCAGTTGTACGCATGTCTGTTTTGAGGCTGGACATTAGCATTCTACATGCTAATCATCCGAACGCATGTACCTGTAGGCAAGGTCGAGATTGTGTATATGGAATTGTGGGCTATTTAGAGTTCAGTCTGATTTCTAGCATCAGGTAAAGTTCTGGTGCAAGTGAGCACAGACAATGGTGGATATGGATACGGTGAGGCCGCATAGATAAGTATGAGCAAGTGTGACCAAAATGCATCTTTAGGTGGGTACACACTGATAGATATATCTGGCGATCAACTGATCTGCAGATATATCTATCTATGGACGGATCGGGCAATGTGTTGAGCATACACACTGCCCGATCAGTCAGGGACTGACGTCATGAACTGGGCGGGCGTGTACACACAGCCGCCCAGTTCAGCTGTCTTCACCGCCGGCTGCCGCAACATGTGTACAGGCGGTCGGTCACACAGCGACGCGCCAATATATCGGTAGATATATAGGCCGTCGGCTGTGCTGCGGGGCCGACGCAATATGTCTGTGAACGACTGAGTTCAGACATATCGCCCGTACACACTGGCCGACGGACCCGCAATATATCGGCCGTTCAAGAGAACGGCCGATATATTGGCCAGTGTGTACCCACCTTTTGAACTGACCCGTTTGAAGAACAACTGTCATATGAAACCGTGGAGGAGGTCAAACCAAATATACACGATAATGCGTTCCAACAGATTATCAATTTAGGAGTTAAAGTCTCCAGTCTTATGTGCCTCCAAATTAAAAAGTCTAATTAAGCTTTCCAATAAACACACTAAAAAAGAATAACAGAAAGACACATGCTTGTCATTCATCTTGTTCCAGCACAAATGCAACGGAATGAAGGGGGGGGGGGGGGGAATGGGGGGCTGGGAATACATAAATATCCGATTAAAAAGATTCCGTATGTGTATGAGAGTGAAACGTAAAAGTCAGACAAAAAAATGAAAACGAAAACAAAAAAAACCTTCACGTTTAGGAACACATTTCCATAACTTTTGTTCACTTCCAACTTCTGAAAACCAAAGATAATAAGCAACAGCAAGAGTGATGTGCACATTGGTGTAATACTGTGTGCCATGGTTTATATTCTACACCAGATATAGGAACGCCCCAGGAACTTGCTCTCTCTATTTTTTCCCCCCTAAAGAGTTCTAGAACCCTAGTACAACAGAATACACTAAACACATTGAAATCCATACCTTGGTACAATCGACCAGTCCATCCACACAATGACAGCTATTACATTCCTCCTCCCACTTGCTTCCATGTGGATACTGCATTCCTTTTAACCAGCAAGATCTTCCAAAGCCAATCACTAGCAGAAATAAAGACATCGGTGCAAGTTAGCACTGCTGCAAATATAATAAATAAACACTCTAGATCAGGCAATCCCAACCTCGGTCCTCTAGGCACACTAACAGTCCAAGTTTTAGGGATTATCCAGGTTTGAGCACAGGTGACTTCATCAGTACCTTAGTTATTTTGATTTAACCATCTGTGCTGAAACCTGGATATCACTATAACCTGCACTGTCGGTGTGCCCTGAGAACCCAGGTTGGTAATGCCTGCACTTGGCTGGATAGAACACAGTACTTACCTTCCTGGCAACGTGGACCAGCTCGTCCTGGAGGGCAGGTACATCTGAAGCCATTTATCTCATCTATACAGGTGGCACCATATGCACAAGGGGAAGACTGGCATTCATCTATGTCTACAAAAGACCGTAAAAAAACAAAACAATGATGATGCCCATTACTAGGCAGGATTTCCTTGTATACATAATGCGCCACAACGAAGCATGGCAGAGAACGCTTGGTTTACAGCACAACATGTGCGATGCACAAGGTGCGGAACAGGTGCTTAGGGTCAGACATTCAATACCCTCTACTATTTACCCATGTTACATAACATACGCATAAGCACAGGAGGTTCTCGTTTCCCTTTGTTTAATAAGGCTTGGATGCCGTAAAACACTAGATACACATACAGTAGTTATGCAAATTGAGTCCATACATCACGCAGTTCACAAAAACACATAAAAATGGGTTTAGGAAAACCAGGGCCCTGCAGCCTGAACCTGGCATTAGGCTGGAGCCTAGGCTGCATAATGGATTGATCCTGATGAAGGACCTAATTGAAGGTTTTTAGCAAAACAACATTTTCCTCTAATGGGCAAAGCCATGTGCACTACAGTGTGCAGAGAGTTAGATTCGGGTGGGGTGTGTTCAAAGGGATACAGTCCTTAGGTCAGTGATGGCTAACCTTGACACTCCAGCTGTTGAACTACACAACCCAGCATGCCCTGCATCAGTTTTAGCATGGCCAAATAGCAAAACTGTAGCAGGGCATGCTGGGTTGTGTAGTTCAACAACAGCTGGAGTGTCAAGGTTAGCCATCACTGCCTTAGGTCGACACTCAATAGGTCGACCACTACCTGCCCAAAGCATGCGAGGGGACGCGGTGCACTACCTGGGGTTCCCGGTCAGTTTACGAAGAAAACTACACGCCTCATGTTGACCTTTTTCCATGTTGGCCTACTGCCTGTCGACCAATAGTGATCAACCTAAGGAGTGTCAACCTAAATAGGGTCGACCTAACAAACCCATTCTGGTTCAAACTGAAATCTAATTGCAGAGCAAAAATAAAGCAGCCAGTATTTACCCTGCACAGAAACAATATAACCCACCCAAATCTAACTCTGCACATGTTATATCTGCCCCCCATACAGTGCACATGGGGGGTCATTCCGAGTTGTTCGCACGCAAGCTGCTTTTAGCAGCTTTACACACGCTAAGCCGCCGCCTACTGGGAGTGAATCTTAGCTTCTTAAAATTGCGAACGAAAGATTCTCTAAATTGCGACCACACACCTCTTAGCAGTTTCTGAGTAGTTCCAGACTTACTAGGCATCTGCGATCAGTTCAGTGCTTGTCGTTCCTGGTTTGACGTCACAAACACACCCAGCGTTCGCCCAGACACTCCTCCGTTTCTCCAGCCACTCCCGCGTTTTTCCCAGAAACGGTAGCGTTTTTTCGCACACACCCATAAAACGGCCTGTTTCCGCCCAGAAACACCCACTTCCTGTCAATCACACTCCGATCACCAGAACGAAGAAAAAAACCTCGTAATGCCGTGAGTAAAATTCCTAACTGCATAGCAAATTTACTTGGCGCAGTCGCACTGCGGACATTGCGCATGCGCATTAGCGACTAATCGCTCCGTTGCGAGAATAAAATACCGAGCGAACAACTCGGAATGACCCCCATGGTTTTGCTCATTAGAGTAAAATGTTTTTACAAACAACCTTGAATTAGGCCCTATGTCTTTAGACTGCAGTTTATGGGCTGAACAAAATGATGAGAATGCAGCCAATCAACCTTACTAGCAGCCAGGTGGCATCGCCAAGGCATATGGCAAAGGGGCAGGGGAAAAAAAAGCCACCTCTGCTGTGTGTAGGTGAAAGGGAAAACATTACACAACATGTACTGTTCTACTCACCCCCATAATAAACTGACAAAATGAAAAAGCTTTGCTCAAATCAAAAACACTTACTGATTCTACAGTCAGGCCCAGCAAATCCAGGGGCGCATTCACAACGGAACCAGTTCACGCCATCAACACAAATACCACCATTGTAACTGCAAAAAAAGAAAAATAGACATAAACATCAATGGTGTTTAATCGTTTCTTGCTCTATATTACAGAATGAGCCACACGTAGGGGAGCAGGTAATAAGTTTACCTATAAATATTGAGCAGTGGGTTAGTAAATATGAACACTACACGGACGTAGTCACTGATCTGTTTATTAGCACTTTTTAAAAGAGGAAACAGTGACTAAAGGAGACGGGAAGATCATACAATGTCAAGTGCAATAGCACGCTGTAACATCCCAATAACGGAGCTTCACAGAGAGCCTGGCTGATAACTACTGTACAGTATGTAAAGGCCCATACACACTTGGCGATAAAATGAGCGACGTCGCTTGTTTTCCCCCTCCCTGAGCGACGTCGCTCATTTTATATCGGCAAGTGTGTATGCCGCCAGCGACTACCAATGTGCGGCCCCGCGGGTCGGCAACTATCGTCGCTGTCACCAGGGCATGCATGCAGGATCTGGACTGTCGTCCAGGACCTGCATACACGGCTGGCGGAGGCGTGACGTCACTGAGCGATAGGAGCGGTCATATGTGTGTACAGCCGGCCGCAGGCCCGGGAGGGGAAACATTAGATGACGTCGCTCATAGAGAGACCTCGTCTAATGTGTACGGACCTTTAGGTAGAAAAAACGAGATTAAGTTACAATCAAACAGTGTAAAAGTACCATATTAACACTCACCAAGGGTATGGATTGCAGTCGTTTGTATCTATTGGGAAAATAAACAAAAACTGCTTACAATGTGCCAAACTGAACAGAAATGTGTAATAATCCAAGCCTACACCCCTATGTATAGCAAACAGGGCCCACCAGAAACACCCCTGGAGTCATAGGTTTTTTTGTTTTTGTTTTTTTCCCCCTGTAAGGTTAACAAGTGTAATTTCAAAGTAGTTTCTCTCGACTTCAGATAACGGGTGACTGGTGCATCCAAAATAGGCTACAGGCCTAAGGAGGCAGTAGATCGGGCCTGGCCGGCCAACCTGTGGCTCTCCAGCTGTTGTGAAACTACAAGTCTCAGCATGCCCTGCCACAGTTTTGCTATTCGGTAATGCTAAAACCATGGAAGGGCATGCAGTGTAGCTTGACAACAGCTGGAGAGCCACACGTTGACCAGGCCGGCACTAGATTATTACAGGACTTCTGACTAAGGGGCGATATGTATCAAACCTTGGGGAGAGATAAACTACCAGTCGATCCGCTCCTAAGTGCCATGTTACAGGCTGTGTTTTAAAAAGGACAGGAAGTGATTGACTGGTACTTTATATCTCCACTTTATCTCTATCCAAGCTTTGATACATCTCGCCCTAAGTGTCAACTTTATACTTCTAGAGGGAGGAGAGCTAGTCAAGAAAAAAAAAAAAAAGAAAAGAAAACAAAAACACATTAAAAATGAAGCCTTTCATAGAAAGGACCACCAAAATGAACACTCAAAAAAACATTTAAATATTCTCAAACCATGACAGGACAGACGTTTGAAAGTCCATAAACATGAGTGCGGTGCCTTTAACAAACTTGAAGCCTGCTGTGCATAGACTTTCCTTACACCCCCTCCCCCCCCCTCCACTTCCCTGCCAAATTCAATTCTCTGCAATATCTATCTATAGATCAGATAAGCACCTCAAGTTTGAAATCTATATTTGAGCTTTTTATTTGTAGCCAGGCATTCCCAAAACAATAAAAAGTAAAAAAAAAACGCACAGACCCCTCCAAAAGAAACGTGCACTATATTGCTATATTGTTCTTCAATAAATACATTCTTAGGGGTAGATTTACTAAATGTCTAAACAAAGTAATACTAAGGTGTCGCTTATAGCAAACAATCGTTTTCTAGCTATCATTTTCTACACTGTACATAGGATAAAGGATAGCTAGAATGTGATTGCGTACTGTGGGTAACATCCACTTTTCCTTAAAGGTTTAGTAAATCGATCCCTGAGAGGGAGACAGAGAGAGAGAGAGACAGAGAGAGAGAGAGACAGAGAGAGAGAGAGACAGAAAGAGAGAGAGACAGAAAGAGAGAGAGACAGAGAGAGAGAGAGACAGAAAGAGAGAGAGAGACAGAAAGAGAGAGAGACGGAGAGAGAGAGAGACGGAGAGAGAGAGAGACAGACAGAGGGGGAGAGGGGGAGAGAGAGAGAGAGAGAGAGGGGAGGGGGGAGAGAGATAGAGAGGGGGGAGAGAGAGAGAGAGGGAGGGAGAGAGAGAGAGAGGGAGGGAGGGAGAGGGTGTGGGTGGGGGGTGGGGAGGGGAGGGGTAACCGAACGCAGCCTCGAAAATAGACATTTTTATCTGCCTCTAATTTTATGTATTTATTACCAATTATTTATAGAGCACACATATTCCGCAGCGCTGTACAGAGAATATTTTTTGCCCATTCACGTCATTCCCTCCCCCAGTGGAGCATACAATCTATATTCCGTACCACATGTACACGCACACACATTCATGCTAGGGTTCATTTTGTTTTGAGCCAATTAACCTACCAATATACTTTTGGATTGTGTGAGGAAACCGGAGTACCCGGAGGAAACCCACGCAAGTACGGGGAGAATATACAAACTCCACACAGTTAGGGCCATGGTGGGAATCAAACCCATCACCTCAGTGCTGTGAGGCAGTAATGCTAACCACTATAAGCGAGATTTGATTCCTGACCAATTCTCTTTTATGACCCAAAGCGCAGAAACAATAAAAACCCCATTTATTGAAATTAGCTTGGGAGATTAAAAACAAAAAACTGGGAAGACTGAGACCAAGGGCAAAAAAAAAAAAAAAGTTGGCCTGCATTTATAGTTGTATATACAGGTATATATATCTCATTTCACATCTGTCTTCTTCACGTACTCCTAACACAAAAACACAAGCTTCTTTTTCATAACCTCCAGCTATTTCCCATCCCAAATGAGTCAAATATGTTGGCAAATAAATAAAGGGATAAATCAAGTTACGAGACACACCCTATATAGCTTAAAGGAATAAAAAAAGCTAAAGGCTTACTCTGCGTGCAGGTACGTCCCTCCCATCCTTCTTTACACATACAAGAGAAGGAATCTCCGTTGCCCACGCAAGTTCCTCCATTAGCACAGGGGTTGGGGAGGCAGCTGCTGTTCTTTGCTGTTCACAAAAACAAAAAATTTACAAAACACATTCCTTTTTAATTTTCCTTCCAAATTACTTTACAGACCATAGAGTTACTGCCACGTGGTACAGCCAACTGAAAGTACTGCTGCTTAATGCGCAATATTTCAAAACCTTGTTCACGTCAAAGGGGAAAAAATTATACTCAAGCGTCTCTCCCAAATACATTTCTGCTCTGGTCACATAATACTCTCCCTTTCACCTGCCCCTCTCCGGTAATCACCTAACTCCATCCTCCAAGACTTCTCCTATGCCGTTTCATCTATATGCGAGCCCTGCAGTACCTGCCTAACCAGGCTATCCCCCAACCTTCAAAGTCATTCAAATCCTGTTCCTGTACTACAGCCTATCCTGATATTTCTGCCACTGCATGTTCTAACAGTTAGGTTCCATGTCCCCAGCTGTCCCACAAGCTTCTAGTACTGGCCTCTCCCTCAGGAATGCTAGCACCTTCATCTCAGGCCCCCACCTTGTTCATTAACCTTATCTGTATTGTGTGATTGCATTGTTATGGTCTGCGATTTGTAACTGCCTGCCTGGCACTGTGGAGTCTCATGACTTCTTACAAATAAAATAATGCTTCTAAAAGGTTTATATAAATAAGGAGATTTACAGTATGGTAGACTTACCATAATTAAATCTTTATGCGAGGTACACTGGATTCCACAGGGAATACATCGGGGTGTAGAGTTTGTTCTTGATCCAAGGTACCAACCGACTAAAGCTTTGACTGTTCCCAGGTTGCACTGCACCGCTTCCTCTATAACCCCGCCTCCGGGCACTGGAGCTCAGTTTAGTTAACCAGTCCAATGCAGTAGCAGGTAAAAGACGGCAGATGTTAGTCACATAGAACCACATTTCCACGACAGGAGAAAGGACCAGCGGCTAATACTATACAAACCCAAAAGAAGCTAAGTGCGTCAGTGTGGGCGCCCCGTGGAATCCAGTGTACCTCGCAGAAAGAGACTTAATCATGGTAAGTCTACCATAAATCATCTTTTTGCAGCGGGGTACACTGGGATTCCACGAGGAAAACATTGGGGATGTCCTAAAGCAGTTACTCATGGGAGGACACGAACCATAGCAAGCACAAGAACCCGGCATCCAAAAGGAAGCATCCTGGGATGCGAAAGTATCAAAGGCATAGAACCTAATGAACGTGTTCACTGAGGACCAGGACCACGAAGCCGCCGTGCACAAATATTCTAGGGACGCGCCACGGCGGACTGCCCAAGAAGGTCCAACAGACCTAGTAGAATGGGCTTTGATAGCAGCAGGAGCTGGTAGTCCAGCATGCACATAGGCTTGCACAATCACCATTCTAAACCATCTGGCCAAGGTTTGCTTGCTCGCAGGCCAGCCACGTTTGTGAAAACCAAAAATTACAAACAGGGTATCCGACCTCCACGTAGATACGGAGAGCCCGTACCAAATCCAAAGACCTGGTTTGTCTTCCAAAGAACAAAGATAAAAGCCAGAACCACAATCTCTTGGTTAAGATGGAAAGAAGATACCACTTTAGGTAGATAACCGGGGCAAGTTCGAAGAACTGCCCGGTCACGGTGAAAAAATCAAAAAGGGTGGACGTCAGGACAAAGCGCCTAAGTCCGACACACTCTTAGCAGAGGCAATAGCCAGCAGAAATACGACCTTAAGCGTAAGGCATTTAAGGTCCACAGACTTAAGAGGTTCAAATGGAGACTCTTGTAGGGCATTTTAGACAACAGACAGATCCTATGGAGCCACAGGAGGTACATAGGGAGGCTGAATCCATAAAACATCCTGAGTGAAAGTATGAACGTCAGGAATAGACGCAATTTTTCTCTGAAACCACACAGACAAGGCAGATATATGAACCTTGAGGGAGGCCAGACGAAGGCCTAAATCTAGGCCTTGTTGCAGAAAAGCCAAAAGCCTGAAGTTCTGAACGAATAGGCATTATAATTCTTAGTAGCACACCATGTGAAGTAAGAGTTCCAGACCCTGTAATAAATCCGTGCAGAAGCTGGTTTGCGGGCCTTCAACATAGTTTGACTAACCGCCTCAGAGAATCCCTTGGCCCTCACGAGTGAAGCTTCAAGAGCCACACCGTCAATGCCAGTCTGGCAAGGTCCAGATACACACAAGGGCCCTGAACGAGGTGGTCTGGGCGTTGAGGAAGTAGAAGAGGACACTATATCAATAGACTCTGCAGGTCTGAGGACCAATGCCATCTGGGCCACGCTGGAGCGACTAGAAGTAGCATTCCTCTTTCTTGCTTGAACTTCTGTAGTATCCTGGGCAGGAGTGACACTGAAGGGAACACGTATGCCAGCCGAAAGTTCCATGGAATTGCCAGTGCATCCACGAATGCTGCTTGAGGATCCCTTGTCCTTGAGCCGAAGACCGGAACCTTGTGATTGTGTCGAGACGTCATAAGGTCTACATCTGGTAGGCTCCACTTGTCCAATAGGAATTGTAAGACTTCCGGATGAAGACTCCACTCTCCGGCTTGAACGTCCTGATGACTGAGGAAATCCAATTCCCAGTTGAGGATTCCGGGAATGAACATTGCAGATATTGCTGGCAGATGGCGTTCCGCCCAAAGGAGGATTTTTGATACTTCCAGCATTGCCATGCGGCTTCGAGTGCCGCCTTGATGATTTATGTACGCCACCGTGGTGGTGTTATCTGATTGTACTTGAACAGGCCTGTTCTGTACCAGAGGAACACTGCCCGCAATTCCAGAACGTTTATCGGGAGGAGAGATTCCTCCCTGGTCCACCGACCCTGGAGAGAGTGTTGCTCCAACACCGCGCCACAACCTCGCAGACTGGCGTCTGTTAGGACGACCCAGTTGGAGAGCCAGAAGGGACGGCCCCTGCTCAACTGTTGGTTCTGTAGCCACCAGCTCAGTGACAGACGAACCTCCGGAGTCAAGGAGAACATTTGAGACCTGATCAGATGAGGCAGGCCGTCCCACTTGGAAAGGATTAACCTCTGCAGATGGCGTTAAGCGTACTCTACCATGTCTTACGCAGACACCATGAGGCCTAGTACTTGCATCGCCGAGTGTATCAACATTCTTGGGCGAGAGAGGAAGTATCTGATCCTGTCCTGAAGTTTCAGGACTTTCTCTGGAGACAGAAAAAAAAATCTGCTGGCTGTGTGTGTCCAGCAGTGCCCCCCAGATGCACCATGGTCCGAGCAGGGACCAGTGAGGACTTTTTCCAGTTGATGAGCCACCCGTGGGCTCATAGGAATTGGACAGTCAGTTCCAGATGACTGAAGAGAACATCTTGGGAGTTCTCCAGGATCAGCAAGTAGTCCAGATACGGCAGGATCCTGATTCCTTGACGGCCTTGACCTTGGTGAAGAGCCGAGGGGCCGTGGCCAGTCCATATGGCAGGGCCTGGAATTGATAATGTAGGTTGCCAATAGCAAACCGCAAATATTGCTGATGCGATATGGCAATAGGTATGCAGGTAAGCATCCTGTATGTCCAGGGATACGATATGGTCTTCGGGTTCCATGGCCTGTACAATACAGCGCAGAATTCCCATATGGAATTTGGAATCTCTCACAAATTTGTCCAATGATTTGAGGTTGAGTATAGGCCAGAAAGACCCATTAGGCGTAAAAACTAGAAACAGGGTCGAATAGTATCCCCTGCCTCTCTGGGAAAGAGGTACCGGCACTACCACTCCTGTGTCTAGGAGGGATTGTACATCAAAGTGTAGAGCTTGCACTTTCAACGGATCCGAAGGGATAACCGTTGAGCAGAACTGGCGAGGGGGACGTCTCTTGAAAGATTGCGTACCCGTGAGACAACTTCCCGCACCCAGGTGTCCGAAGTGGTCTTTAACCAGGCCTGGGCGAACTGCAGAAGTTGGCCTCCTACCCTTGGGTCCCCCCAAGGATTGTTTAAGCTTAGTGGTTTTGGAAGCACGAGCCTGTTTCGGGTACGCCTGACCTTTTGCTTTATCTGGAGGTCGAGAGGAACAAAAAGTGCTACTCTTAGCCTTCGGACCAGAAGGATTAGTACTTGGGAGAAATGCAGTCTTAGCAGTCACCAAGTCAGTCACAATCTTGTTCAGATCCTCCCCAAATAGGAGGTCTCCCTTAAAAGGGAGCACCTCCAAGGTCTTTTTGGAGTCCAGGTCCACCTGCCAGGACCTCAACCACAGAATTCTGCGAGCCAAGAAAGCCCTAGTAGACGCCTTGGCCGCCATAACACCAGGCTCAGAGGCCGCCTCCTTAATATAGTGGGAGGCTGTGGTAATATAAGACAGATATTGTCTAGCAGTGTCAGAAAAATCCTGAGGCAGCTCATCCTCAATTGCCTGAACCCATGCTTCAATTCCTTTCGCAGCCCAGGAAGCTGCCATAGTGGGTCTATGTACAGCACCAGTAAGAGTAAATTGACTTCAGGCAACCCTCCACACGTTTATCCGTCGGTTCCTTCAGTGAGGTGACAGGCAGAGTAGATGACACCAAAAGACAGGCGACATGAGAGTCCACCAGCAGTGGAGTTTCCCACTTGTTACTCAACTCCACAGGGAAAGGATAATGAGCTAGCATCTTTTAGACAGGGAAAATTTATTTCCTGGAGATGACAATGATTCCTGACGCATGTCAATTAAATGGTCAGAATGTGGTAAGACTACTTTAGTAACCTTCTGACATTTGAACTTGCCAGGTTTCTTAGACGCAGTAGAGGGCTCGATTTCATCATCTATTTGGAGAATCAGCTTAATAGCCACCACTAGGTCAGGGACATCAACCCGGGTTGTAGATTCCTCCTCAGAAGCGACTGTATCCCTGTCTGACGGATCAGTATATTCCCCATCCTCATCAGAAGAATTATCCAAAATATTAGTGGATTGTGAGGAAGAAATGGCCCACTTAGATGACCCCAGAGGAGCATGGGGTAGACTTTGTCTCACCAAAGATTGATTTAATTGTTGTAACTGGGTAGACGGAGTGTCCGCCCAGGACGGATTAACTACAGGAATAATATGTGGCTGTAATGGCGCAGAAAGTCCCACAGACATGTCAAAAGCGTACTCAGCATACTTGAAAACGCTGCCCAAGGTGGGTGCTGATTGGCCACAGGTGCTGCGGGTTGACTGGGAGGTGTATGGCACCAGGTGCCTGAAACATCAGCTAAAACTTCCCCCTCAGGTAAATCCTTAGTGCCAGCACTGCATGATGCAGAAGCGTCCGTGGATTTCCCGCCCCGTGTGGCAGACATTATAGAGAATGTAGCCTTAGAGCGTAACAGTACAACATAGCCAGACAAACCCAATACCTGCAAATAACCTCATGTGTTATGGGACAGTAAATACAGGGCACAAACAGAGGATGTAAGAGGTATGAGGCGACTGAAACACACAGCAAATAATACCAAACCGTATATACTGTGTAGCACTATAATTTATATATATATATATATATATATATATAGTTACAAATGAGTGAATCAGTGCACTCGTCAAATTTATACGTAATATCTCACTGTAAAAAGTGCAATCTGCAGTCCAGAATAAATAAGTCAAATGACCAGTCCAGTAAGTAAGTTTTGTTCAACTAATTCAAGGTTTGATTAATCAAAAAAGTCCACACTCTCCCCGTTTTAACGGGTGGCTGCTCAGTTCTTCAAAATGTGCCACTAGGTATTCGTGGCCCAAAGCGGAAATCTGAAAGTAGAGGAAGAAACAACAGAGCGCCTATAGTGTAGTATCCTTTAGTGAAATTTTTGTCACACGCAAGAATAATATTGCGTACCGGATTACGGCTTGACACAGTGCCTGTCGATCCCCTGGTCTTTTGAGTCCAATCTTCTGTCGGAGTCTATATAGAGTCAGGAGACAAAGAATCGCTATATGGCGTAGTAATTACTCAGTAAGTGGGGTCAAGTTTAGTATGTCACATAAGCTTATATGCGTACCAGATAAAGCAATGGTTCGTGCATATCAGTATTGGTGTGTAATATCTTGGTCCTTCTCAAAGGGATGTGGTCATAGGATAGCCTTAGGACAATATATCAAAGCTTCAGTCACCACTTTATAAAGAAACTGATTTATTAAGTGAAGGTATACAAAAAATAAGTAAATGAATAGCTTAGCTTGATTGACAAAAAATGTCGGCTGGGGTAGGTCAGCAAATCAGCAGGTAACTCTCCCAGTAGGTCAGCAAATCAGCAAGTCACTCTCAACGTGTTTCGCCCGTTTTGGGGCTTCATCAGGAGATTCTAACACTCTCTATTGAGGTCCTATTTATACCTGTATCAATGAGCTGTACATTATGCAAATTACTTCCGGTTCGCGTCAACCGGAAGTAATTTGCATAATGTACAGCTCACTGATACAGGTATAAATAGGACCTCAATAGAGAGTGTTAGAATCTCCTGATGAAGCCCCAAAACGGGCGAAACGCGTTGAGTGACTTGCTGATTTGCTGACCTACTGGGAGAGTTACCTGCTGATTTGCTGACCTACCCCAGCCGACATTTTTTGTCAATCAAGCTAAGCTATTCATTTACTTATTTTTTGTATACCTTCACTTAATAAATCAGTTTCTTTATAAAGTGGTGACTGAAGCTTTGATATATTGTCCTAAGGCTATCCTATGACCACATCCCTTTGAGAAGGACCAAGATATTACACACCAATACTGATATGCACGAACCATTGCTTTATCTGGTACGCATATAAGCTTATGTGACATACTAAACTTGACCCCACTTACTGAGTAATTACTACGCCATATAGCGATTCTTTGTCTCCTGACTCTATATAGACTCCGACAGAAGATTGGACTCAAAAGACCAGGGGATCGACAGGCACTGTGTCAAGCCGTAATCCGGTACGCAATATTATTCTTGCGTGTGACAAAAATTTCACTAAAGGATACTACACTATAGGCGCTCTGTTGTTTCTTCCTCTACTTTGAGAGAGAGAGAGAGAGAGAGAGAGAGAGAGAGAGAGAGAGAGAGAGAGAGAGAGAGAGAGAGAGAGAGAGAGAGAGAGATAGATATATATATATATATATGAGACTGCTGCACCTAGCCCCCCCAAGGTACAGAATATAGTGGTAGCAAGTAGTGTGATGCACGAGAATGAAATCCACACAGCAGCTACAGGCACACTCAGTCATATGTACAATGCAGAAGTTATTACAGATAAACAATAAAACTGCACTGGACTAGTAACACTACATATAAATATGTATGAATATAGCTATAACAATGCACAGTAGATACTGGTACTAAATTGACATGTAGAATACTTAAAGTGCCTGTAAATGCACAGCGCTGATGAGACAGGCGGCTTTACAGAGGAGATGGTGCCCTGCAGTGCCAGAGATCAGCTCAGCTATTTGTGAAGATGGCACCAAAATCTGTCAGGGAGTGAGGGAGAGTGAGAAGCAGCTCCAGGGCGGGAACACCAGCAGTAGATGGCGCCCGGAGCTGGGGGAGGGGCTACAGCTCAGCATCTTATCCCCTATGCTGGTCCTCACCACCGCGTACTGTGGAGCCTATGTAAAACGGATTTTAGTAAATCCGACCTGTGCTCCCTGCTCTGGTGGATATAGTGGGGTCCCCGTGCAGTACAGTGTCCACGCCAGCGGCGCGGTTAGTCTCCTGGGACCGTGACCGGACCGCGATATACAGGCGGGTCCCACCTGGGGCACCCTCTTACCTCCTCCCTGAGGTGCAGCCACGCGATCCTGGAGAGCGTCAGCCTCCGCTGCAAGTACCCGGGAACCTGGCCGCGGGAGTATGCGGCGCTGCTGGGGAGGTGATGGAGCTGCAGCACAGAATGTCAGAATGACAAACAGTGCTGCAGCCCTTGAAGTCTTCCTAAAAAGCTCTTTTCAGAGCTCCCTAGCGCAGCCCCACCTGTTAGTGACCTGCTCTGCAGGCACCAACTTACAAATTCCAGTGCCCGGAGGCGGGGTTATAGAGGAGGCGTGCAGTGCATCCTGGCAAGAGTCAAAGCTTTGGCCTGTTGGTGCCTCGGATCAAGATCCAACTCTACACCCCGATGTATTCCCTGTGGAATCCCAGTGTACCCTGCTGCAGAAAAATAGTATTTAAGCATTATATCTTTTTCACACACTGAGCTTAAAAGCAGTAATATGGGTACATTTCTTGTGGAAAAATGTAGGATAACGTAGGTTGATCTACCAAAACTGAAAGGCTTTATAATTAGGCTTACACCATCCCTTTAAAACCAGGACGCTCATGGATTACACAGGTTCTGTGGCCGATTAAAACCAGGCAAAATGCAGGCTTGAAGTCAGCCAGCCACAGAACCTGTGAAATTCACGTGTCCCGGTTTAAAAGGACAGGATGGTAAGCCTATTTATAATTGACTGCATATAAGAATGACTG
The DNA here is from genome assembly GCF_028390025.1 of Pseudophryne corroboree. NCBI lineage: Eukaryota > Metazoa > Chordata > Amphibia > Anura > Myobatrachidae > Pseudophryne > Pseudophryne corroboree. The sequence goes on from NC_086455.1 coordinate 24,221,651, forward strand.
TTGCAAACACAATACAAGAGGCACAGCTACACAGTGCAGGGTAACAAAACCACTATACAGAAGTGTATCAAAGCATAGGGCTACAAAAATAAAAAAATAGTAACAAATTACAATACAATACAGCAACATCAATTCACAAGTCTAACAGTAGCAACAACCAATTGATTCTTACTGTGCTCTTTGGCCATTAGTAAATCCGGCAAGAGTGGTGATGGGGGGGGGGAAATAAAATATTAAATAAAAAATCATTCAGGACACATAACATTCACGATACGGTTAAGTAGATCCATTTGTACCAGTGTATATTACATCTACTAACTACAGGTGGCATGCCGTGGTTTTATATATGTACCACATGACAGACTTGCCACTTACTCTCCAGCTGTGCAGCCCTCACATACAAACATAGGCTGAGCTAATGTGGCACAATGGTGGAAAGTGGATTATAAAAGGTTCTTTTTTATATCTCCATCTATAATGTGACAAAATATGCAGCGCTGTACATTGATGGGACCACGATACAATCAAATGGCCCAAAATAGAAGGTAGTGGTGGTCCTGCCCAAACGAGCTTACATAAAAAAAAAAAAAAAAGAAAAGAAAGTGCAATTCAAGATCACACAATTCAATAAGCGTTATTCATTCTCACCAAGGTTACACGTGGCTCCTTCCCATCCTGAAGTGCAGAGACAACGGAAAGTGTCACCAGTGTCAAAGCATGTACCCCCATTGCTGCATGTGCTGGGGTCACACTGATATTCACCTGTTAAGCAAATATAACCTTAGCATAAGTCCACCTTAAAGCTGCAGAAATACACACAGGTTGAGTATCCCTTATCCAAAATCCCACACTTTTTAGTAATTTTTGAGGGCAGGGCGCCGGTCTGTGGGGACATTTGTGCACGTGTCTGACGGCGTCACTTAAGGGGGCATGGGCGGGCGGCAGCGTCACTAAAGGGGGCGTGGGCAGCTGGCGGCGTCACTAAAGGGGGCGTGGGCAGCCGGGAGCAACACTATAGGGGGCGTGCCTATCACCTACGGAGGTGCTGGGCTTCCCCCAAGCGCTCTCCCGTAGCGTGAATAGATGCTGTGCGCATGCGCATGGCATCTACACACGCTGGGAGAGCAGGAAGCGTGCAGGCTGTTTAGCAGGGCGCCGCAGAAAGGGCAGGGTGGGTTTTGCCTTAATAAAATCGGGCAGGGCGCCGCGCCCTGCTAAAACAGCCTAGAGTGAACACTATATGTGTCATTATCTCAGTAGGGGAAGAAAAAATGTGTGATTTTGAATTTTGGATAAGGGATACTCAAACTGTACTAATACATCTGAGTAAAGCTCATAACATGGGGGAAGAGGGGAGGTCATAACCAGATTTATATATGCATAAAGGAATGTAAACACAAGGAAAGCAGAAAAGGTCAGGGAACGCAAGTACAGACTGAAAATGCAGGCAAGTGAAGTGGGAAAGTGGACAACCTACACCTCAAAAAGGAATGCAAGCTAAAATCTCCTTGTTACTTACGGGAGTGACAAGTTTTGCCTTTCCATCCATTTTCACACTGGCAAACAAAATCATTTACCAAGTCAATGCATCGGCCGCTGTTCTGGCAAGGATTTGGGTTGCAATCATTGTAGTCTGTTGGGGAAAAAAAAAGAAGATCAGAACCATAAAGCATGTCGTAATAAAGGGTCTAGTTCAGAGTTGATCGCAGCAGCAAATTTGTTAGCAGATGGGCACTGCAGGGGGGTTGGGGGGGCAGATATAACAAGTGCAGAGAGTTAGATTTGGGTGGGGTGTGTTCAAACTGAAATCTAAATTGCAGTGTAAAACTAAAACAACCAGTATTTACCCTGCACAGAAACAATATAACCCACCCAAATCTAACTCTCTCTGCCCCACCTGCAGTGCACATGGTTTTGCCCAACTGCTAACGAATTTGCTACTGCGATCAACTCTGAATTACCCCCAAAGCATGAAGACGAATAAATAAATAATAAAGGGCATTAAAAAAAAAAAAAAAATGTTGGACACACGGACAAGCATACTTAATTTCCAACTTACTTATATCACAGAATTCTCCGCCCCAACCACTTGGGCAGAAACATCTGAAAGAGTCAATTTCATCTGTACAAGTTCCGCCATTTTTACATGGAGTCCCAAGACAGTCGTTGATATCTAAAAGACGCAGACATGTCTATTTTTAGAACACTTCAAAGGCTAAAATGCATTAACATGCTGCTAACATAGTAAACACAGCAACACATAATACCTACGCAATAATACAAAATGAGTTTTCTCAAACACTTACTTTCATGGCAATATGCACCAGTGAATCCTCGATCACAGGAACAGGTGAAGTTTCCACCAGGCCGACTGATGCAGCGCCCATGAGGCCCACAGACATTAGAGGAGATGTAACGGATACCTTCCTGGGTGGCATTAGTAGAAATCGCTATTGTACAGCTGTCTATGACTAAAAATAAAAAAAGGAGGAACACATTAGCGACACACAGACGCTCAAAATCAGCTGCATAAAAAAAAAAAAGTTTAAAAAATAAATAAAAGGGACCAGCGCTTCAAGCTAAAATAGCAACCAAGTACTACCATTTATATAACGCAGTTTGGAGAGTATTTATAAAGCAAAATCCATTAATAGCTGTAGTGGTCAGAGTCTGCGGAAGCCTCTTATGCAGTTCGTACCCCACAGTTACCTTTGCAAGAGCCATTTTTGCAGTGGTCTTTAAGATGAGAACAATTCTTCCCGTCATAGTCATCGGAGCAGGCACAATAGTAATCACCGCCTAGGTTGTAGCAAGGAGCTTTATTTTGGCAAGGGTTCGGGTCACAGAAGTCAATGTCCACCTACAGAGACAGTAAAAAACAAACAGGTATTTCAGAAAAAGTATAATGGTCACAATGTAATTAAAACATACATATTTGCAACACAAATTACATAAATAAATTAAAAAACCATGGATGAGCATTATACCCTGGGCACATCACGAATCTGAGCTTTGTGGAAGTCAAACCATCATTGGAGAAGGTCACACCTAGAGTCTGCCAGCACACGAGAGAGTCATATACCAAATGGATGAAAGTACTATGGTCTTATGCATCATGTTTGGAGCAAGCCCTTTGTGCTGTGAATTGTCACAGATCCATGATGATTTGATCATGTTAAGAAAATAAGGTAAAATGCCAACAGGAGATGACCACTTATTGCAGCCAATATGGTAGCTTAGTTTTAATGTTGCTCAGATGATCATGACAGACTGTACAATATGCCTTCAGCCCATATGCCGTTCACAGTTCAACAAATCACCAGCGCAGAGGGATTTCTGCTGCCTGTCATAGAACTCAGCTGTAACAATTGTAAGCCTTACACAGGAATACAACACACACCCAAAACTACCTAGGATTTGAAGATGTCGTCTGAAGAATTGAATTTATTGCCCAGACAAAGTCATTTATATAAAGATATATATATATATTATATATATATATATATTATATATATATATATATATATATATATATATATATATATATATATATATATATTATATATATATATATATATATATATATATATATATATATATATATATATAAAAAGAAACATAAGTGGAATGAAGGACAGGCAGCGTAGGACCCCGAACAGGGACTATTATGATATAGCGCAACTGGATTATCCCAGGTTTAAAATAGACTGGCCCAAAATAAGTCAGTAAAAGTTTCATTAACCCTACAGTTTATAGACCAGATTACACTGCATGCATATAAATATTAAACACTAAATAGTGTAAAGGAAGCCGCCTCTGGACAAAGTATTAAAGCGCCATTTTACATTGGTCAAAGCTGGTGCGGAAAGGGGTGTGGTTCATCAAATCGACAGTGTCTAGGTCGACAATGTTTAGATCGACCACTATAGGTCGACAGTCACTAGGTCGACATGGATGGAAGGTCGACAGGGTTTCTAGGTCGACATGTGCTAGGTCGACAAGTCTAAAGGTCGACATGAGGATTTATTCATTTTTGTGTCGTTTTCTTCGTAGAGTGACCGGGATCCCAAATTAGCGCACCGCGTCCCCTCGCATGGCTCGCTTCGCTCGCCATGCTTCGGGCATGGTGCCTTCGCTCCGTTACCGCTTCGCTCGGCACACTTTACTGTTCCAATCGTAGTCCACGTGGATCGTTAAGTATGAAAAAATTTAAAAAAAAGAAATGTGAAAAACTCATGTCGACCTTTAGACTTGTCGACCTAGCACATGTCGACCTAGAAACCCTGTCGACCTTCCATCCATGTCGACCTAGTGACTGTCGACCTATAGTGGTCGACCTAAACATTGTCGACCTAGACACTGTCTATCTTCAGACCAGATCCCTGCGGAAAGTTGGACATTTAAATGTTCGTTTAATACAGCTCCCTATTCAGCAGCACGCCAGGCTGCAGCTCCAGGACTAACACAGGACAACAGCAGCGTAGAAACACATTTACCACAACGCTCTTTCTACAGGTTGAAAGCCTGTCTGCAAGTCACTATTAGGACAAAAATGCCCAACTTAAACAAATGGTAAAACCATGTAAACCTTTAAGCAGTTATGGCCTTTTAAGGTAGTCAGTCTTAATAAATGGGCTACGACCTGTCTCGGCTGGTTATTGAAGCCAGGCACAAGTTTTTGTCATAAACCTAAAAAAAACGTAGTAATTTTCAGTGTTCAATTTTTATTTAACCTGTTAAAATGTTAGTGTCAACGCCTATACTTTATGTATTTGTACGGCATAGTTTTGTTTGCCATTTTTTTTATTCTTCTTTTGCAACAAAAATGAATATAAAAGCGTCAACTCTGCAGATATATACGGTAATGTCCCCGACATTATAGCGTGCGTGGAAACCATGACGTAATGGCTTAAAATAGATTGATTGGGTCTGTTGGAAAATGACCAATGGGGATTCTGTACGCAGTCAGTGATGCCACCTTAACGACTTGCCGACACAGAAGTGAGCAGATATTCCGATATCAAGACTGCAGCCTATCACATCGCAAGGAACGTTAGAAATTAGGCATTTGGTGAGGTCACTGGTTCACTAGTAAAGGGATAGGCTGCATACTCATGAACAATGCTCCAGCCGTTGTCATCTTTAACATAGCAATAAAGTGGTTTCATTTTGGTCTAAGTTAGAATACATTTAAAACACATTAAGAATTGCCCATTTCGGCAACCTGGCTACATACATAGAACAGCCCAAGTACTGTAAGATTAAGGCGATATATGGCTTAACAGTGCTATACATGGGGGAGGGTAATAACTTCCACCTGCAAGGACGCAAAACTGTCCTGTTTCCTATAGAAACTAAGAAACGTGAGGCTCAGACAGTGGACACTAATAAGCAGAGGGGAAGACTCCTTGTCTGGAGGTTGGCGACCAATCAGCCATCTGCAGCTACTTCAAAGACTTTTATGCTTAGCGAGAAAAGTCATGCCTGCCACCTCCCTGATGTAAAGCAGCTCTGCTAAACACGACCTTAATAATACACCCGAGGTTTCTGGAGAGAGATTTGGCAGTGCACTTGCAGACATTTTGTTATTACAAACAGCGGTGCTCGCCTGTACATGCAGTCTCATTGCTGCCACGGTGCACAGCTTTACGGATTTATCCTAACCTCTTCATGACTGGACCAGCTTCCTTCCCATATGGCCGCAAACCAAAGTTCCACATCGTGTGAGGTCAGATTTTCTGGATTTCAAACAATGTGTAATCTTTAGTTTATGATGAGACCTTGTTTTTGTTTAATTTATTATTATTTTTTGCCGCGAGTGTCTGGATGGGGTGAGGCAGGTACACATGTGTGCTCATACACCTAGCCTCAGTACGCTGTGCTATGCGAAACGCTTGGCGCGAGTGGAGGGGGTAAGACAGGTACAGATGTGTCCTCGTACACCTAGCCTCAGTACGCTGTGAGATACACCTGGCGTGAGTGAGCCACACAGAGCATGTGTGCACAAAACCGCTTCACAAGACTGCACCGATCGATCGGATGTGTGACACATATCTGCGCGTGACCAAGTCTGACTTTGTATATGAAGCACAATGGAACTAGGCGTGAAAAAAAAAAAAAAGCTGCATCGCAGCACTCCGTATACAGATTCTAACAGTCGCACACAGATACGCAAGGAACGTGTACCCAACTAAGTGCAGTTTCATGAAGCCGTTTTGTTGCATCGCTTACAACCGCGATGCACATTCTACTGCAAAATATTGGAATAACAGCATTCAATAAGTAAAGGATAATATGCTTAGCAGCCACTAACGAGTATGAAGTGACCTTCCTTATATGCAATAAAGGAATACGGATATAGGGGGTCATTCAGAGTTGTTCGCTCGTTGCCGATTTTCGCAACAGAGCGATTAAGGCAAAAATGCGCATGCGCTAAGTAAATTAGCACAAAACTTAGTAGATTTACTCACGTCCGAACGAAGAATTTTCATCGTTGAAGTGATCGGAGTGTGATTGACAGGAAGTGGGCGTTTCTGGGCGGAAACTGACCGTTTTCTGGGAGTGTGCGGAAAAATGCAGGCGTGCCAGGATAAAACGCAAGTGTGTCTGGAGAAACGGTGGAGTGGCTGGCCGAACGCAGGGCGTGTTTGTGACGTCAAACCAGGAACGAAACGGGCTGAGCTGATCGCAGTGTAGGAGTAAGTCTCGAGCTACTCAGAAACTGCTAAGAATTTTCTATTCGCAATTCTGCTAATCTTTCGTTCGCAATTCTGCTAAGCTAAGATACACTCCCAGAGGGCGGCGGCCTAGCGTGTGCAATGCTGCTAAAAGCAGCTAGCGAGCGAACAACTCGGAATGACCCCCATAGTTGGTAGGGTTTTACGGTGCTAATGCTATGTTCTGCAAATCCCGTTAACATTAATAACATGGTAATTACTCCAAATGTCCCGATACAAGTTTTATGAAGGCACCTCCTCCTTGTATCGTTGAAACAGTGTGGTACTACTGTACAATGGAAATCCAATGTCGTGTTGACACGGCCTCTTTAGTGGAAGATATCGGTGCCTCCTGGAAAGTATCCGTGCTCACAGTTTATTGCAGCTTGTTGTAATTCAATGTAGAAAGTTCCAGCAAATAGTACCGATGTCACTTAACTGATTGAATTTAGAATGTCGACTGAGCTATGTAGCCCAAACAGACTCCACAGTCACTGCTGCACCGCTCTGATCCACCAGAAAACACCCCTCACTCACATATAATACATTCCTCCAAACAAAACGTGATCGGAACGTCTATGCATCACAGCATCTTACAGTGTCTGATACTGTCCACATCCAGTTTTGAGATGCTGTGACGGCAACAATTGGGTGTGTGCGCATCGTTAATCTGGGCGAGATGGCACTGTGGCTGTAGTGTGATGCTCGGGGTAATGTTTGGCTGGGAAAGCTTGGCTTCTTCCATTCATGTGGATGTTACTTTGACATGCACCACCTGCCTAAGCATTGCAGACCAAGTACACCTCCTCATGGCAATGGTATTTCCCGATGGCAATGACTTCTTTCAGCAGGATAATGGACCCTGCCACACTGCAAACATTGTTCAGGAATAGTTTGAGGAATGTACAGAGTTCAAGGTGCTGACTTGGCCTCCAGTTTCCCCGGATCTCAATCCAAATCTAGCATCTGTGGGATGTGCTGGGAAAACAAGTCCAAGCCATGGAGGGGGTTCACTACGATATGCCGGCGGTCGGGCTCCCGGCGACCAGCATACCGGCGCCGGGAGCCCGACCGCCGGCTTACCAACAGTGTGGCGAGCGCAAATGAGCCCCTTGCGGGCGCGCTACGCGCGCAACACTATTTTACTCTCCCTCCAGGGGGGTCGTGGACCCCCACGAGGGAGAATAAGTGTCGGTATGCCGGCTGTCGGGATCCCAGCGCCGGTATACTGTGCGCCGGGATCCCGTCAGTCGGCATACTGAAGACCACCCCCATAGAGGCTCCACCTTGCAACTTACAGGACTTATAAGGATCTGCTGCCAACGTCTTGGTGCCAGATATCACAGGACACCTTCAAAAAGGTCTTGCAGCGTCCATGCCTAGACAGGTCAGAGCTTTTTCGGCGGTACAAGGGGAGGGGGGACTGCACAATATTAGGCAGGTGGCTTTAATGTTATGGCTGATTGGTGTATATCTTCTCAGAAATGCTTTACTGTATCCATGTAAAATAGACAATAGGTCATGCCAGCCCTAGAACATATGGACTCTTTTACAGTTTCCCATTATGAAACTCTTCCAACATTTTACATTAGAGGTATTTAAGGAATCTTAAAATGTATTGAGGATAGCTAAGGATTCACATTTTTCATGATGGGAGTGGTGGAAAAAAAAAAATACTTTCAACAGACCAAAATTTGCCACAACACGATTACAGATACAAGAGACTTAATAATGCCCAGAGAGGAATGTTTTATTTGTGCTAGCATGTCTGATTGAAGTTTTAAGCTGTGATTTTCTAATGAAAAAAAAAAAAAAAAAACTACGCACAAAGCTGAAGGACGGGAATAAGTCTACATGTTTCAATTCAATAAACATTAAGTATGTTCAGTTCTCAGCGCTAAGCCTGTGAGGAAAGGCTAGAAATTTTTCTTTAGATGTCCTCCTATCAGCTGTATTCACATGTTTCCTTTTGTAGTATAAATTTCCCTTTCCAGTTCAAGTTTAATAGTATGCAGGCAACAGTGAGCAAAACTTCCTGCAATTCATATGGTTTTTTTATCTGGTTCCTGGATCGTCTACAATAAAATGAAAGAATATAAAAAAAATAAAAAAGGGGTTGGGGTGGAGGGGGGGGGGGGGGTTTACACCAAACCCCATAAACGTTACAATAGCAGGTATTAAAGATTGGGACACGCTTCCATAATACTGAATTCTATCGGCTCTTAAAAAAATAAATTGATTGACGATGAAAGCTGTAATCAAAGAGCTATAGAGAAAGTGTGTTAAAACATATTGGGGGCACATGTGCAGTAACATGATAATATGTATTTAATCCAACATTCAAAACCAAACTCCCTGGTCGGTTTCCGGATAACCTTGACAGAGCCAAACGGACTAGAAGAGCAAGTGACCTACTGAGATCATCAAGTACCCCTGCAGATCCACCAAACATAGGTAAGCTATGTCAAAACAATCTATTTTTTCTTCTTCTTTTAAGGCAAGTGTCAATTAAGAGATCCATCCGTTGAGGTCAGCTATCAAAAACAGCACAGAGAATGGTAAAGCACCACACTTGCCTAAGATAATTATTGTGATAGAATGTAGTAAACTCTGCAGAGAGACCATCTATGAAGTATTTGTTAAGACAGACGGAATTTTGATAACTTTACGGCAGTCCTATTCTACATAGCATCAAGGGAACTTTTAACGATCAATTGATGTAGAGCGGTTACACCAATATACTTAAAAATATATATTACCATATAAAAAACAAACCACGTGACCTATATATAACTCCATTAAATTTGCAGAAATACTTTGTGCGAAGGCAGATTATATTGCCATACCAACAGCTTGCTCATCTTTTTTCGCCATCTTTGCACAATAAAGAATGCGGCACGGGACCCATGTCCTGGTTCTAAGTAACAAGAATATTGCCAGGCTTTTATGGACAATTCCACTTTCAAAGAAATAGCTCCAATTTACTAGAAGACCAAATATACATATTTGCTAGTAAAACATGGTACCATTGTGCCTCAGTTTAGGAGAAGGCAATGTCTGTTCTCTGGTGTCCTAATATGGTTATATAGTCTTGTTGCCATCAGTAATAGACATGTACTGTAAGCAGAATTGGTTTTGTCTTCTATGTTCCCTCCCACTTCAATCTCCATTCTGTGTTACCTTCTCAGTTTCCAAGGATCACGTTTCAAATATCAGAAAACGCAACCATGCTGCTCTGGCAGTAGCAATGGATGAGGAGATATTCAGTAGTCACAATTATTGCACACAAACGTGTTTTGTCCTCCTGCTCTCCAGAGCAAGACAGTCTCAATATCTCTATGAATTATACTTACGATAATTCCATTTCTTTGAAGTACTTCATGACAGCCACACTATGGGTTAATGACCCATTCCCATAGCATAGACAGGAGGATTTTTCTTCTAGTACCTGCCCACTTTGACTATATAAAGCGTGCCCCTCCTCTTCCTACCTGTCTTTTTGAGGGTTTCCGCAATATCTAGAAGAAAAAACACTCTCCACAGGGTGGGTAATTCATGGGCTGCCATGAAGTACTTCAAAGAAATGGAATTATCGTAAGTATAATTGCGGTTTTCTTTTCCTTACTTCACGGCAGCCACACTATGGGATATACCAAAGCCAAATCACGGGAGGGAACCACAACAGACAAATAAATTGATGCTTAATATTTAAATTATACCTAGGCTTGTTGCAAAACCTGGTTACCAAAGTGAGCTTTAACAATATCCAAAGCATAATGTTTAGAGAAGGTATGTATAGATGACCACGTAGCTGCTGCACATACGTCTTCCACCGCCACCTGTGCCTTCATAGCTCAGAATACGGACACTGCCATAGTCGAGTGTGCCTTGATATTCTCTGGAGCTTCACGGCCATCCTTCTAGTAAACAAAAGGTGATAAGTTCCTTAATCCATCTTGCAATAGTTTATGTCATTGGCATACACCCTTTCCTAGATCCAACAGGTACTAGAAAGAGACTTTTCTCCTTCCTGAAAACCTTTACCCTTTCCAAATAAATAAATAAATAAATAAATAATAAGATTTTACTTACCGATAAATCTATTTCTCGTAGTCCGTAGTGGATGCTGGGGACTCCGTCAGGACCATGGGGATTAGCGGCTCCGCAGGAGACAGGGCACAAAAATAAAGCTTTAGGATCAGGTGGTGTGCACTGGCTCCTCCCCCTATGACCCTCCTCCAAGCCTCAGTTAGGATACTGTGCCCGGACGAGCGTACACAATAAGGAAGGATTTTGAATCCCGGGTAAGACTCATACCAGCCACACCAATCACACCGTACAACTTATGATCTGAACCCAGTTAACAGTATGACAAACGTAGGAGCCTCTGAACAGACGGCTCACAACAATAACAACCCGATTTTTTTTGTAACAATAACTATGTACAAGTATTGCAGACAATCCGCACTTGGGATGGGCGCCCAGCATCCACTACGGACTACGAGAAATAGATTTATCGGTAAGTAAAATCTTATTTTCTCTGACGTCCTAGTGGATGCTGGGGACTCCGTCAGGACCATGGGGATTATACCAAAGCTCCCAAACGGGCGGGAGAGTGCGGATGACTCTGCAACACCGAATGAGAAAACTCCAGGTCCTCTTTAGCCAGGGTATCAAATTTGTAGAATTTTACAAACGTGTTCTCCCCCGACCACGTAGCTGCTCGGCAGAGTTGTAATGCCGAGACCCCTCGGGCAGCCCCCCAGGATGAGCCCACCTTCCTTGTGGAATGGGCCTTGACAGATTTAGGCTGTGGCAGGCCTGCCACAGAATGTGCAAGTTGAATTGTGCTACGAATCCAACGAGCAATCGTCTGCTTAGAAGCAGGAGCACCCAGCTTGTTGGGTGCATACAGTATAAACAGCGAGTCAGATTTTCTGACTCCAGCCGTCCTTGAAATATATATTTTCAATGCCCTGACAACGTCCAGCAACTTGAAATCCTCCAAATCGCTAGTAGCCGCAGGCACCACAATAGGCTGGTTCAGGTGAAACGCTGACACCACCTTAGGCAGAAACTGAGGACGCGTCCGCAGTTCTGCCCTGTCCGAATGGAAAATCAGATATGGGCTTTTATACGATAAAGCCGCCAATTCTGACACTCTCCTGGCTGAAGCCAGGGCCAGTAGCATGGTTACTTTCCATGTAAGATATTTCAAATCCACCGATTTGAGTCGCTCAAACCAATGGGATTTGAGAAAATCCAAAACTACATTAAGGTCCCACGGAGCCACTGGGGGCACAACCGGGGGCTGTATATGTAGTACTCCTTTTACAAAAGTCTGGACTTCAGGAACTGAAGCCAATTCTTTCTGGAAGAAAATCAACAGGGCCGAAATTTGAACCTTAATGGACCCCAATTTGAGGCCCATAGACAATCCTGTTTGCAGGAAATGTAGGAATCGACCCAATTGAAATTCCTCCGTGGGGGCCTTCCTGGCCTCACACCACGCAACATATTTTCTCCAAATGCGGTGATAATGTTGTGCAGTCACCTCCTTCCTGGCTTTTACCAGTGTAGGAATGACCTCTTCCGGAATGCCTTTTTCCCTTAGAATTCGGCGTTCAACCGCCATGCCGTCAAACGCAGCCGCGGTAAGTCTTGGAATAGACCCGGTCCCTGCTGAAGCAGGTCCCGTCTTAGAGGTAGAGGCCACGGATCTTCCGTGAGCATCTCCTGAAGTTCCGGGTACCAAGTTCTTCTTGGCCAATCCGGAGCCACGAGTATCGTTCTTACTCCCCTTTGCCGTATAATTCTCAGTACTTTTGGTATGAGAGGCAGAGGAGGAAACACATACACTGACTGGAACACCCACGGTGTTACCAGAGCGTCCACAGCTATTGCCTGAGGGTCTCTTGACCTGGCGCAATACCTGTCCAGTTTTTTGTTGAGGCGAGACGCCATCATATCCACCTTTGGTTTTTCCCAACGGTTCACAATCATGTGGAAGACTTCTGGATGAAGTCCCCACTCTCCCGGGTGGAGGTCGTGCCTGCTGAGGAAGTCTGCTTCCCAGTTGTCCACTCCCGGAATGAACACTGCTGACAGTGCTATCACATGATTTTTCGCCCAGCGAAGAATCCTTGCAGTTTCTGCCATTGCCCTCCTGCTTCTTGTGCCGCCCTGTCTGTTTACGTGGGCGACTGCCGTGATGTTGTCCCACTGGATCAATACCGGCTGACCTTGAAGCAGAGGTCTTGCTAAGCTTAGAACATTGTAAATTGCCCTTAGCTCCAGTATATTTATGTGGAGATAAGTCTCCAGACTTGATCACACTCCCTGGAAATTTTTTCCCTGTGTGACTGCTCCCCAGCCTCTCAGGCTGGCATCCGTGGTCACCAGGACCCAGTCCTGAATGCCGAATCTGCGGCCCTTTAGTAGATGAGCACTCTGCAGCCACCGCAGAAGAAACACCCTTGTCCTTGGAGACAGGGTTATCCGCTGATGCATCTGAAGATGCGATCCGGACCATTTTTCCAGCAGATCCCACTGAAAAGTTCTTGCGTGAAATCTGCCGAATGGAATCGCTTCGTAAGAAGCCACCATTTTTCCCAGGACCCTTGTGCAATGATGCACTGACACTTTTCCTGGTTTTAGGAGGTTCCTGACTAGCTCGGATAACTCCCTGGCTTTCTTCTCCGGGAGAAACACCTTTTTCTGGACTGTGTCCAGAATCATCCCTAGGAACAGCAGACGTGTCGTCGGAAACAGCTGCGGTTTTGGAATATTTAGAATCCACCCGTGCTGTCGTAGAACTACTTGAGATAGTGCTACTCCGACCTCCAACTGTTCTCTGGACCTTGCCCTTATCAGGAGATCGTCCATTTTCTTTGAAGAAGAATCATCATTTCGGCCATTACCTTGGTAAGGACCCGGGGTGCCGTGGACAATCCAACCGGCAGCGTCTGAAACTGATAGTGACAGTTCTGTACCACGAACCTGAGGTACCCTTGGTGAGAAGGGCAAATTTGGACATGGAGGTAAGCATCCCTGATATCCCGGGACACCATATAGTCCCCTTCTTCCTGGTTCGCTATCACTGCTCTAAATGACTCCATCTTGATTTGAACCTTTGTATGTAAGTGTTCAAATATTTCAGATTTAGAATAGGTCTCACCGAGCCGTCTGGCTTCAGTACCACAATATAGTGTGGAATAATACCCCTTTCCTTGTTGTAGGAGGGGTACTTTGATTAACACCTGCTGGGAATACAGCTTGTGAATTGTTTCCACTACTGCCTCCCTGTCGGAGGGAGACGTTGGTAAAGCAGACTTCAGGAACCTGCGAGGGGGAGACGTCTCGAATCTCCAATCTGTACCCCCTGGGATACTACTTGTAGGATCCAGGGGTCCACTTGCGAGTGAGCCCACTGCGTGCTGAAACTCTTAAGACGACCCCCCACCGCACCTGAGTCCGCTTGTACGGCCCCAGCGTCATGCTGAGGACTTGGCAGAAGCGGTGGAGGGCTTCTGTTCCTGGGAATGGGCTGCCTGCTGCAGTCTTCTTCCCTTTCCTCTATCCCATGGCAGATATGACTGGCCTTTTGCCCGCTTTATGGGGACGAAAGGACTGAGGCTGAAAAGACGTTGTCTTTTTCTCCTTTATACGGCAATACTTCCATGTGCCGTTTGGAATCTGCATCACCTGACCACTGTCGTGTCCATAAACAACTTCTGGCAGATATGGACATCGCACTTACTCTTGATGCCAGAGTGCAAATATCCCTCTGTGCATCTCGCATATATAGAAATGCATCCTTTAAATGCTCTATAGTCAATAAAATACTGTCCCTGTCAAGGGTATCAATATTTTCAGTCAGGGAATCCGACCAAGCCACCCCAGCGCTGCACATCCAGGCTGAGGCGATCGCAGTATAACACCAGTATGTGTGTATATACTTTTTAGGATATTTTCCAGCCTCCTATCAGCTGGCTCCTTGAGGGCGGCCCTATCTGGAGACGGTACCGCCACTTGTTTTGATAAGCGTGTGAGCGCCTTATCCACCCTAAGGGGTGTTTCCCAACGCGCCCTAACTTCTGGCGGGAAAGGGTATACCGCCAATAATTTTCTATCGGGGGAAACCCACGCATCATCACACACTTCATTTAATTTATCTGATTCAGGAAAAACGACAGGTAGTTTTTTCACACTCCACATAATACCCTTTTTTGTGGTACTTGTAGTATCAGAAATATGTAACACCTCCTTCATTGCCCTTAACAAGTAACGTGTGGCCCTAAAGGAAAATACGTTTGTTTCTTCACCGTCGACACTGGAGTCAGTGTCCGTGTCTGTGTCGACCGACTGAGGTAAAAGGACGTTTTAACGCTCCTGACGGTGTTTGAGACGCCTGGACAGGTACTAATTGGTTTGCCGGCCGTCTCATGTCGTCAACCGACCTTGCAGCGTGTTGACATTATCACGTAATTCCTTAAATAAGCCATCCATTCCGGTGTCGACTCCCTAGAGAGTGACATCACCATTACAGGCAATTGCTCCGCCTCCTCACCAACATCGTCCTCATACATGTCGACACACACGTACCGACACACAGCACACACAGGGAATGCTCTGATAGAGGACAGGACCCCACTAGCCCTTTGGAGAGACAGAGGGAGAGTTTGCCAGCACACACCAAAACGCTATAATTATACAGGGACAACCTTTATAAAAGTGTTTTTCCCTTATAGCATCTTAATATATATAATCATATCGCCAAATAAGTGCCCCCCCTCTCTGTTTTAACCCTGTTTCTGTAATGCAGTGCAGGGGAGAGCCTGGGAGCCTTCCCACCAGCATTTCTGTGAGGGAAAATGGCGCTGTGTGCTGAGGAGAATAGGCCCCGCCCCCTTTTCGGTGGGCTTCTTCTCCCGTTTTTCTGAGACCTGGCAGGGGTTAAATACATCCATATAGCCCCAGGGGCTATATGTGATGCATCTTTTAGCCAGTATAGGTATTTCATTGCTGCCCAGGGCGCCCCCCGCAGCGCCCTGCACCCTCCGTGACCGCTGGTGTGAAGTGTGTGACAACAATGGCGCACAGCTGCAGTGCTGTGCGCTACCTCATGAAGACTGAAAAGTCTTCTGCCGCCGGTTTCTGGACCTCTTCACTTTTCGGCATCTGCAAGGGGGTCGGCGGCGCGGCTCCGGGACCGGACTCCATGGCTAGGCCTGTGTTCGATCCCTCTGGAGCTAATGGTGTCCAGTAGCCTAAGAAGCCAATCCATCCTGCACGCAGGTGAGTTCACTTCTTCTCCCCTAAGTCCCTCGTTGCAGTGAGCCTGTTGCCAGCAGGACTCACTGTAAAATAAAAAACCTAAAAACTTTTTCTAAGCAGCTCTTTAGGAGAGCCACCTAGATTGCACCCTGCTCGGACGGGCACAAAAACCTAACTGAGGCTTGGAGGAGGGTCATAGGGGGAGGAGCCAGTGCACACCACCTGATCCTAAAGCTTTATTTTTGTGCCCTGTCTCCTGCGGAGCCGCTAATCCCCATGGTCCTGACGGAGTCCCCAGCATCCACTAGGACGTCAGAGAAAAATAGTTATTGCTCTCACAAGATCCAACGTATGTAATCTTTCCTCCTCATTTTTCGGTTGAGGAAAAAACGATGGCAAGATGATCTCTTGGTTAATATGAAACGTTGACACAACCTTCGGTAGGAAAGATGGGTTTGTCCTTAGAACAATTCTATCAGACAACACTTTCAAGTATGGCTCTTCTGTCCAAAGTGCTTGCAACTCCCCATCTCTCCTCACTGAAGTAACAGCCGCAAGAAAAACCACCTTCCATGTCAGAAACTTCATACCGACTTATTGTATTGGCTTGAACGGATGTTCCATCAAAGCATTAAAAATTAAAAATTTAGATCACAGGGTGGTACTATTGATCTAATTCTTGGCCTTATCCTTCTTGCGGCTAGATAGTTATTTGAGGACGAATTAATAAAAAAATTCTATCTGTCCAACAAAACACTCAAAGCCGATATCTGAACCTTTAGAGTTCACACTGCCAAACCTTTGACGAAGCCATCATGAAGAAACTGCAAAACTTGAGCTGTTTCAGCCTTCGATATATTAAATTTATCTTTTGATCAGACGATAAAGGTTCTCCATATTCTATAATAAAATGTCCGAAGAAACCACCATCCTGGCTTGCAACAGTAGCTGAATCACTGACTCAGAAAGACCGTTCTCTCTCAGTAAATTCCGCTCAATTTCCATGCCGTAAATTGAAGACTCTGCGGATTTGGGTACTCCAGGAGACCTTGATGTAATAGCCTCGGCACCATCGGCAGTCTCCACATACTCCCAACCGACATCCTTAGTACTGTTGGGAACCAAGTTCGCCTGGGCCAATAAGGGATTACCATAATCACCTCCACTCTCTTTTCTCTGATCTTTTTCAATGATCTGGCTATTTGAAGAAAAAGCGGGAACACATATCCCAGCTTGAACTCCCATTTTAGGTGTAGAGAGTGTCCACTCCTTCTGACATTGGAAGGTAATACCTTGAGAAGAAACGAGGCAGCTTTGCATTCAGATTGGTTGCCAAGAGATCTATCTCGGGTTGCCCGAATCTTTATACTATACTTTGGAATATTTGGACGTTTAATTCCCATTCTCCAGACTGGATCTGATTTCGTATTAGATAATCTGCTAACACGTTGTCCTTGCCAGGAACATGTAAAGCCGTCAGATTTTAGTGTTTCTCTGCCCATTGCATGAGATACGAGACCTCCAACATTATTGCTCGACTTCTTGTTCCGCCTTGGGGATTTAAATAAGCCACCACCGCTGCATTGTCTGAAAAGATTTTTAGATGATTTCCTGCGAAATGATTCTGAAACTCGCACATCGCCAACCACACTGCTCTCATTTCACGCTGGTTTGACGAATATCCTGCTTCTCTTGACGACCATTTCCCTTGACAACTTTGTTGCAGCAGATGAGCACCCCAACCTGTCAGACTTGAGTCTGTAGTAAAAAACAAATACTGGGGTTCCAGTAAAGACACCCCTTGCTTGTAATTTTGGCTGACCTTCCACCAGGACAGGGACTCTCTGGTCTTTTTGTCAACCTTATGTGATGGTGTAAAGGAGTTTTTTGCCTTGAATACTTTAGGGTGTCCCATTGCAATGTCCTCATTCTCCATCTCGCCCACGGCATCACTTCTATCATGGAAGACATCATTCCCAACAGATGTAACGCCATGCGAAGCGGTACCCTGTCCCTGTTCGGACACCCAGAAACTGAAGAATCTGCGTTGGATTCAATAGACTCTTGCCCCAATTTACCAACCAACCGTGCATCTGCAAAAAAGTTAATGTCTGATCCAACATTCCTTGTATTAGTTCTTCCGATTCCCCTGCCAGAAGAAGGTCGTCGAGATAGGCCCAAATAGTCACTAGTTTCTCCCTGAGACAAGCTATCAGGATCACTAGAACTTTCGTAAAGACCCTCGGAGAGGACGTGAGACCGAATGGAAGATGCGTGAATTGGAAGTGTTCTCCTCCTATGCTGAACCTTAGAAATCTTCTGCCTTCCTTTCTGATTGGAATATGGAAATAAGCATCCTTGAGATCTATTGATGCCAAAAAATCTCTTTTCTTATCCCCAACAGGATTGTTTTCAGCGTCTCCATATGAAACTTCCTCTTTTTTATTCTTCGATTGAGATCCCTCAAATCCAGTATTGTTCTGAAACCACCGGAGGACTTCTTCACTAGGAAAAGACGAGAATAGAACCCCCTCTCTCTAAGAATGGAACTTCCTCTACTGCCTTTGAGGAACATAGTGTTTCCAAGCTTTCCTTTAATGCAATCATCTCTTGACTCAGGAGCGGTGATCTTTATTACACAAATCAGTCCTTTCTTGGCATTCTCATGAATTCCAGACTAACTTTCCGACACAATATCCAGCACCCATTTGTCCCGGACATTCTTCTCCCACTGGGCACTGAATCCAGAAATCCTGCCCCTACAGGTGTTGATGTAAGGGGACATGAACAGTCATTGCCTCTGATTACCTCGCCTATATCCTCTATGAAAGGACTGGCGTGTCATGCCAGAACCATACCTGTCTTCATACTGACGTCCAATTCTATCCCCATAGGGACGGCCTGGTCTATACAATCTGGCCTGCCTACATTGCCGTCTTGAAGACGAAGTTGCATATCTGCCACGCTTATCCTGTGGTAATCTCACCGATTTACCGCCCGACATCCTCTGAATCATAGTCTCTATCTTGTTTCCAAACAATAGCGACCCTTCATAAGGAAGCGTTACTAATCTGTTCTTAGAATGAGTATCCGCTGCCCATGACCGTAACCACAGAGCCCTTCTGGCCATAACACCTGAGGTCATACTTAGTTCAAAACATCAAGCGAGGCTTCATAGAGATAATCCATTGCTCTCTGCACGACATTCAAATTCCTTAAAATATAATCTCTAGAAATCTTGTCTACACCACAATCTCATGGCCCTGGAGAACGAGGCTATCGCCACACCAGACTAAAAGGAAATGGATGCAGAAATATACAACTTCTTGAAAGCATTCTCCATCTTCTTATCCATAAAATTATTCAGTACAGCACCATCCTCAAGAGGTATCGTAGTTCTAGTTGTTACCTCTGCCACCAGTGCATCTATTTTAGGAATATTACACAAAGTAAGAAATTCTTCATCGATAAATTGGATACATACGGTTAATCCTCTTAAAACTGCCGACCCTTTTAGCCAGCTGCTGCCATTCTTTATGAATAATGTCCTTCACCACCTTATGCACAGGAAAGGACCTGGCTTTCTTTGTTCTGTCCTCAAACAAGGGATCTTGCTCACCCTCCTGAACAGCTTCCTTATACTTCATTGTCTTGTAAATATTCTTCAACATGACGTCAACTAACTCAGTATTAAATGATCTGTCATCCTCCTGAACTTCTACAGACTCTGCGCTGGAATCCCTATCAGAATCATCTTGAGACAACAAATCTGGAGATGCCTCATAGTCTAGGCTGGATTAAGACCTAGAACGCTTAGATCCCTGTATAAATTCATCCTTGGTCACAAAAGATTTTTTCATCCATTCCATCAGCTCAGCTAGATGTTCAGATGATTTTATTGGAGGTGCAGGCTCCTTAAAACAACCACTGCACATAGTATCCTCTTGACTCACCGTGAACAACTGATCACATGGAGGGCATTTCCTAAACACATTCTTTCTCTTGCGTATCTTCTTTTTAACTGGCTCAGACACACTGCAAAAAATACATTTAAAAGACCTAATCACTACCTAACAGAATATACATAACCAGCCCTCTATGGAGGACTTACCAAGGCTGGATCTTATCAGACTTCTGGGACACAGGCTCATCCATGCTGCTTGCTGCCAACATGAACCCATACAGTGCTTTTAAAAAGCAGCCCCTTGACTCCCGCTGGGAAAGAACGCACGCCGACTTCCGGGATTGACACATGACCCGGAAGCCACTCTAATCACGTGAGCTCCCGGCACTGACGCCGCTCACCACAGCCCTGGCCGCCTGCACATGCGCAGACTGGCGTCGCACAAACTTCCGGGACCGCAGGCCTGATCCCCCAGAAGTCGCGTTGACGCCATAAGCTTCCGGCCCAGACGCCGCTCACGGGACCACCAGCCGTGATGAAGGGAAGATACCTCACCTATCCCCACCACATCCCGGCGCGAACAGCAGCGACTGCCTTTCCAACCACCGCACGGCATACCAGGTACAAGAGAAGTGCTTAAAAGGCTGTAACCGCCAGCACATAACTTTAAAGCCTGTCCCATAACAGCGGCACCACCGCACTATAAAAAAAAAAAAAAATAACAAAACCTACTTCTGTCTATACCTGGGAGACAGGGGGTGGGGGAAACACAGGTAGGAAGAGGAGGGGCACGCTTATATAGCCAAAGTGGGCGGGTACTAGAAGAAAAAACCTCCTGTCTATGCTAGGGGAATGGGTCATTAACCCATAGTGTGGCTGCCATGAAGTAAGGAAACTAAAAATAGATCGATAGATCGATAGATCGATAGATGTCCAAAACAACAGGCGGCACTCGGAGACTTGTACTCGGCTGTAAATATGCATAGGTTCCCCCGTGGGGTGTGCTTTATTGTAGTGCCATTTCGGGGACTTCTCCCATTCTTCAGACAGAAGTCCCCGAAACATTACTACAATAAAGCACACCCCACGGGGTATCTATGCATATTTACAGCTGAGTACAAGTCTCTGAGTGCCGCCTGTTTTGGACATCCATGTGTTTGGGGATTGCACCGGAGCCGGCTATTGAATGACTGGAGTGCCGGAATAAATTGCTTTTCTCTCTCTTGCAAAAAATAAACAGACACTTAAATAACTGAAGACCCTTCCAAAGGCCTTACAGAATTTCTAACCTAAGGAAACGGAGTGGAGAAATTCTCCCACAAATATTTGGCTGTACTTTAAATAAACTGAAAGCCACACAGGCACCACTCAACAAATTTGCTTTTTCAGATAAGGTTGCTTATCAAACACATTATGTAATGTTCCAGCTTAGTCCAGAGGTAGTGTGCAACAGGCCAATGTATGAAAAACGCAGAGCAGGAATCTCAGAGCAAGCCTTACCTCGCACGTGGTGCCGGCAAAGCCAGGGAGACAGCGGCAGTGGAACCCGTTGACCAGGTCATCGCAGACACCTCCGTTCTGACATGGGTTGCTTGCACACTCATTCAACTCAATCTCACAGTTCTTGCCAATATAACCACGAGGGCAAAAACAGCGGTATCCGTTGGTCTTATCCTAACGGAGAGAAGGAAGAATCAAAGGGTTTTTTTTCCCTTCACAAAAACACAGATAGTCAAAGCTTGCTTTTTCTGGTCATAAAAAGCCACAGCGAAAAACAACTACGTGTTATTGTATACATCAAACAAGGATGCAAGTACCAGCTAGTTTCATACTGGCATACATCCATACAATAATCCTATTAGCCCTTCAGATATTCCTTTTAATTCTTACACATTTCTACCAACAGTAAATACAGCTCTTCTTTGTTTGATTGCTGGACAGGGTACATGACGGTCAGGATTACTTAAGGATTTTAGGTGAATGATCCTAAACCTTTATGAAGCAATTTAATTAGCTAGCACAGACTACAATCATATGCTACAATAAACATATTAAAGTCAGTTGTAGGTCTGTAGCAGGAGTCCTGACTATGATAAAACAATAAAGATTAATAATAAATAATAATAATAATAATAATAATAATATTAATAATGTGATTGTAGAACCAGACATTGAGCCATATTTCAGAAGTAGCGGCAGAAAGCGCCCACAGCTGCATCTACTGGCGGTTACCAGCCTGCGACTTGTTGATACAAAGTCATTCCCTGGTATACATCTGTGCATCCGAATGGGCAATGTCGGAGACGCCTACGGTCAGCGTCCATACACCGTAATACTGACTGGTGCATCCTTAGATGCCACCATCCGCCGCACCATCTAAACTTGCATCAGCGCTATGTCAGGTGCGGTTTCTCCATGCATAGCCTCCTATGTGAGCAGTTGAGCATCTGTTTATGTGACCGCTTTCAGAGACACCGGTGACACTCCCGTAAAACCTACAATATCCTTGTGTGCGCTAAGACACGGTCCAGGAACGCCCACTTCGTTTTCAACACACTTTTCTCGGCATGCACCTGAGATTACAACTGTGATCCCACTATGTCCGACATCAGCAGTGCGCCCACCCCTCTGAATCAGCGATTGATGTGGAGGTTACCAAGAAGCTGATGTCTCACAGTGGACAATTATTGCAACGTAACACTTACTTGACTATTCTAGCGCTAGACCTTTAAGACATCCCATGAAACATTACTTTGAGAGTAGAGGAACATGTGGTTAACTTGTTGTTTAACAAGTATCTGAAGTCTAAAAAGCATCATTTATATAGAATAAAAAATAATAATAATAATCCTATTATTTATTCAGTTCATACTAATGTCTTCAACAAAGCTCACCTTACAAATACCTCCATTTTTACACTGACCATGGCAGTCGTCAATATCTACAAAATCAGAGAGAGAAAAAATATTTATAGAATACAAGTCAAGAAAGCGTATAAAAGAAAAAAAAAAGTTTTAAGCATGGAGTTAGGATAGGTTGGAAATCCATCAGATAATAGCATGTTTTCATGGAGTTTGCAAGTATTTTGCAGAACAGTGATGCACTGACAGAAGTGCACCAACTTCATGATTAGACAGTGTAATGACAAAACAAGTTTTGCTGGTAATAGTATGAATGTTGTTGCTTTAGAGTGGATAGGAAAATTAGCTTAAAATTAACCATTCAATACTAACTGATGTGACAGTTTATTCCTGTCCATCCTGTAATGCAGTTACAGTAATATCCACCAATCAGATTTTTGCAAGAAGCAGCATTAACACAGGGTTTTCCCTCACACTCATTAGCATCTGTGAAACAAGACAAAAGAAAGAAAATAAAAACACCATAAACACCATCCCAAGCAACAAGCAGTATACACCCACAGATTAAATGCAACTAGATTATCACTATGACACTGCATGCAAATTGGACACATGTTCATGCTACTAAGAAGATACAGAGTGAGTCTACCCATTTCATGCTGTTAATATTCAGTCAGAACCAAAAACAGAACAGGTTCTATTCTGCTACCCCAGGACAATACGGAAAGGGATGCACCAATAGGCAGCCATTGCTAGTAGAATGCTACTTTCCAGCCCAATCAAACTATGGTCAGTACATCTAAAAAGGAACAGATGGATAAATATATAGTGTTCACTCTAGCCTGTTTTAGCAGGGTGCCGCGCAGTTTTTTAAAAAGCAAAAACCGCCCTGCTAGAACAGCCTCCCGCTTCCTGCCCTCCTAGCATGTAAAGATGCCGTGCACATGCGCACGGCATCCATTCACGCATTGGGAGAGAGCTGGGGCAGCACAGCACCAACGGAGGTGCTGGGCATGCCCCTAAAAGTGACGTCGCCGGCCACAGACGCCCTCTATAGTAGAGTCTGTGGGCTGCACCGCCCACTAAAATGACGTGGGAGTGACCAGCGCCCCCTAATTTGCATGGCCACCCCCCCCGTTTCGCGCGCGCCAACGTGCCCCCGAACTCCAGCGCCCTGCCCCTGCCTCATCCTAGGGGGAACACTAACATATACACACACTCTCTTGCCACTTTTTAAGGTACAGCTGTTCATTAATACAAATATCTAGTCAGTCAATCATGTGGTAGCAACCCAACGCATAGGCTTACCAACATGGGAGTTACTGCAGTTGTTTGCAGAAGTGGATCTCTAAATGCACAGCATGTCAAACTTTAAAGATGGTGGGCTACTACAGCATCTGGGATCCACTCATGTCAGCAAAGTACAGGAAACACATACTGTGGTGGACACAGGCTCACCAAAAATTGAGAGTTGACTGGGAATAATCAATTCAGACCAGGCAATGTTTTTCCAATTTGTGCTGCTACATGCATAGGGTAGTCAGGATTTAGCAAAACAGAAATCCATGGATCAATCCTGCCTTCTGTCAGCAGGTCAGATTGGTGGTGTAATGGTTGGGGGGATGTTTACTTGCTTCACAAAAGACCAGTTAATACTAACCGAACACACTAACTGAGAAAGCCGGAGTGAAACGTACGTCTAATAGGTACGGAGTCCGTGTCCCTTCTACCACCACTCGATAACGTCTTTTTCAGCATCTAGCGGCAGTGGGCAGCGATACTTCCTCTTAGACCCAGGTATACTCTATATGTTTTTCACAGACCGCTCACATGGCAACATATTGAAGGCAAGGTGTCCCTGCAATGCAATAGCAACTGGGCGCACTTTCTAACTAGTTTGCCTAGAACTGCCCGTTCTGACTGCTTTCTACACCACAGGCTTAGTGGCTAAACTGCTCACCCTCTGTTCAGTATAAGATTCTCTATGCATAGTGGGAAGCAGCATTTGGCCATTGTTTTAGTCCTGAGCGATTGCGGCATAACCTATATCGGACTCATTCACAGGCAGTCTCACTGGAATACGTCTCCATCACTAACACTGCGCTGATTACTTCAGGGTAGTGGGAGTCTAATCCCAAAAGCAGATCCAGTACCTGCTTTTTCTTTTTTTACCCCCTGGTGGTACCCTAAAAATACACTTGCTCATATATTCACTGCAACTAGGCACATAACACTATACAGATTTTTCCACAGAAGTGGTTATCTTGACTGTGAGGTTCTAACGAACAATACTATGGGGTTAGGCACGTGATCCCGACAGTCAGAATATGACAGCGGCATCCAGATGGTCAGAATCCCAACACATTTGCGCAAGTCTGCTAACCCTTCTCCCTACCCTCCCCCTTCTCCTAATCCTCCCTACCCGCAGCCTAACCCTATCCCTAGAACCCAACCCAAACCTCCCCCTCCACAGCCTAATCCTAATCCTCCCCATGATCAGGATACTGACTGTTGGGATCCCGGCAATGGGATTTGAGCTGTGTCGGGATACCGGCGCCGATCTTCTGACCACCGGGATGCCAACTACATCCCAATAATACAGATTTATTGGAACATGTAATCCCAATTT
Organism: Pseudophryne corroboree; assembly: GCF_028390025.1. Classification (NCBI taxonomy): domain Eukaryota; kingdom Metazoa; phylum Chordata; class Amphibia; order Anura; family Myobatrachidae; genus Pseudophryne; species Pseudophryne corroboree. The sequence goes on from NC_086455.1 coordinate 24,247,037, forward strand.
GGGACATTATCTGTGATTTATAGTTCTATAAATTGTGCCATTGCCTGTTTGTGTCTTGTTGCAATTATTGCTGAAAACAATCTGACATGAATTGCTACAACTATTGCGGGTTTGAAGCCTTGCTTAGTGTCTGGTTATTATGGAGCAATTGTTATCAGAAGATTTATTTACCAAGTAACTTATGACCAGCTGACGATCATCAGTGTGATTTTGGTAGTTTACATTGAGTCACTGTACTGTCAAGTTTACACATTTTTTTTGTTCTATTTTCACTGCCTTTCTTATTCAACTCTCCTCCCTGTAGTTTTTTTATTTTAATATGTACATTCACTTTGATATTCTAAAGCATACTTATTAAAAGTTACATTTTAGACAGAGTGCCCCAAAGAGAGTTTATAATTTCTCCCTTTCGGATAAATTATTGTATTACTCATCTCCACAGTGATATTTCCTTCATTGGGGGAGATTCAAATGTTTGAAAAATCAGTTAGACAGGAAAAAACAGACACCCAACCGACTTTTCAAACATTTGAATCTCCCCCATTGTGTTTATGTGTATTGTATGCGGATAGGACTATGTTAACTTTTGGATGTTTCTATGTCATGAGATTCCAGTGCTCTTTGACCCAAATTTCCCTTTCCCCTTACCCTTTGGTACGTACACTGTTTAAATGACACAGCCTACTGGAGTGCTCTTGCCAACTGTATAACATCCTTTAGGGCCACAGTCTACCCATCTTCTAAAGGAGACTTCCAGCAGGATAGTGCACCTGGTCACAAAACACGCATCATCTCATGCTGGTTCCACCAACTTCATGTTCTCCAATGGCCTCCACAGTCGCCAGATCTCAGTACAATACAGCACCTTTGGGAAGTGGTGGAACAGATTTGCATCATACAAGTGCAGCCGGCAAATCTGCAGCAACTGTATGATGCCATCATGGACCAGAGGATGAGGAAGTATTTCCAGCATCTTGCGGAATCCATGGCACAAAGAACTCTGGCTGCCTTGGGGGCAAAGAGGAATCCTACCAAGAACTACAAAGGTGTACCTTATAATGTGGCCACTGAATACTATACATAATACAATGTGGCCACTGTATACGATACATAATACAATATGTAATGTGCACACACAGGCAGACATTCTAAACAAGTATTTATTACAAGAATGCTTATTTATTCACAAGGAAGTAGTGACTATAGGTCATATAGGACCTGTATAACAAGGCATAGTCTACCCATGAAATCAATTGGCTGCATGCTCAGGCTCATCAGTGCATTCTACAAAATGGCCGCCTCTTCAGCAGCTGCACAAAAAACGCACTGGACAAATTATTATATGTTTATTCAAAGTTCATAATAAAAATATAGAGTCGAGCTGTAGAGACTAAAGAAATTCTCCATAATTCATCTTTGTTGTACTTCTATTTGCATCCATACATCCTCTTGTTAGTGTACTGACCATGTTTACACTGTGCCAGTCTCCGATATACACAGTGGAAGCCATTGTGCGTGTGTATATAAGAAACTAGTGCGCTCTACATATCAATTTTTAAACAGCATCCCCACAGATGACACACAGTTCCGTCACAGTGCACATTAAAAATCCCATCACCGGTAAAGTTACAGATGAAGAGGGAAATAAAAAAAAAAAACAAAAAAAACAAAACGAAAAAAAAAACAAAAAGAGAAAACCCATCACCATTAGTACATATTAAGTAAAAAGAACAACACACACATGATGCTTGATTAATAAGATATAAACCCGCAAACTGCACTAGAATTGGACCTCCAAAATCTAAAAGGTGGTTTCCTTAAAATAACTGTACATCATAATGCAGGATTTGGAACGTGGTGATCAGAGTTCTGTTTTTCAAATGCATATTTAGCGCCGCTACAGAAATAACCGACAAATATTGTGGCTACGTAGCCAGGAGGAACTTACCCAGCTGACAGGTGGTCCCGACCCACTGTGGAGGACATATGCACTCGAAGCCATTAATAAGGTTTTTACAAATTCCGCCACTAGCACAAGGGTTGGATGCACATTCATCAATGTCTGGAAAATTGCCAGAAAAAATAAATAAATATTTACACATTATTCATTGTTCCCCCTTTAATTGTAAAAGGCTAAAAATTTAAGTTGTAGCATAATCTACATATACAGTACATCCTCAGTTTCACCAGGTTGTGGGGAAAAGATAAAATGACTCAAAACCATAATTTGGAGGAATAAATGACACTAATATTTTGCTGCACTACTCTCACTGTCTATTCCACAGGGATACAGTTAAGTTCCGGACAGTTGAGATCCCGGCGGTCGAAATACCAACAGCATTCCACCAACTCTCAACCTGTTGCTTCCCACTTGTCCCCAATTACCTCCGATCATTGCATTGCCCCCATCACGTGTATTTACCCTAACACTTAAATGAGAACAGCTTTTTTTATCAGCACACTTCTCCTAAAATGCTCTGTGCTGCTGCAATTTTATGATGATCTGATTGGCCATCACATTGCTTGATTACTGTCCACTCTAAAATTAGGATTATCTGAAAAAGCCAGAGAGGAACACTGAAAACAAAAATGTGCTTGACTAATCTCTTCAAACACAACTTAATAAATCAAAGGGAATTAGAGGATAGCCTAAACTTTGAGGAAAATCAGACTTTACAAGGATCTCCTCTGGAAATGCTCAAACTTCCCCTGCCATCACTGCATTGTCTAATACTGTAAAATATACCCAAGGGTTGTTATACCAGTATACAGAGGCAGCTGGATCTTGTGTTTTACAAGCACAGGACTACAGCAGATCTGCCATTTAGGGTAGAGGGAGAGTTCCTGGGGTAGTTGGCCCTATGCAGAAAAGTTGTTTAAGTACAACTGGTAATTGCTAAACTATCCACCCAAAGCATAAACCAACCAATCCCACAAATTACAAGATATATGTATATCCTACCAACTGCGCAAGTTGGACCGGTCCAACCTGGTGGGCAATGGCACTCGAATCCAGAGGAGACTTCATGACAGATGCCATCATTTGCACATGGGTTGGAAGCGCAGGCATGTTCAGCTGCACAAAGAAACACTGTCCTTGTTAGTATGTGGGTTAAACTACAAAGACGACATCTACTTTAAAGACCTTCAGAAAAACTAGAAATGCAAGCAACTAGTCTATTACCTATTTCACAGTTCTTTCCCGAGTAGCTGTCTGCACAAGCGCAATGATATTTGTCAGGTTCCGTATTCATGCAAGTTCCACCATTTAGGCATGGATGATGTGTTCCACAGTAATTTAGATCTTTAAGAGAGAAAAAAAACACACAACTTTCATAAAATAAGCGTAAGGTTGACAAGTGCCTACCATTACTGTCAGCAAACAGCTGTGAGCGCTTACGCTTCTCGTTACGAAACAACTTACCCAGAAAGAGGTAAAGGCCACAATTTATTTTACAAATTTGCCACACTACATCAGCAGCCACCATGCTAAAAAATAAAAAGTATGCTGCATAACAGCCTTGTATGGGCCATTACCTAATGAATGTGTAAAGAGTACTTTCATGAGAAAATTCTCATGTAATATGAAAAAAATAAAAAAAATATGACATCCCTGCATTTATAAAAATGCTGGACATGTTCTGGTTGCCTTGTGATTGGAGACCACAGTGACTTTCTAGGGACATATCTGGCAGAAGCTTCATTGACTAAAGGTGCATACACCCGGTGAGATATTGACTATGCCCGATTTTGACTACGCGATTTCCCTTGAACTACCCCAGAGCCCAGATAGTACAGAGTCAAAATCTGTTCTTTCGATTCTATGTACGATTTTGACTAAGTGCCAATTTTGACTATACTTTGTACTAGATAGCACCCTAGATAGTCCAGATTGACTTGCCTGCACAGTCTATCTATCCTTGAGATACCAACCCCGTTGGACCGCCTAACACCTTGCGATTTCCACCAACTTTCCTTGCGCTTTTGACTATATAGTCAAAATCGAAAGTAGAAATCTCACAGTGTGTACACACCTTGAGACAGATCAACTTGCCACAGTTTCAAGAGCAATGGTGTCTATGGTAATCTCAGACTAACTCCGGAAGGAAAACCCATCAGCAAAAGGGCAAATATTTAAAATCAGTGGCGCAAAAGCATCTGGGTGAGAACGCCACAGGTCAGGATTCTCCAGTCTGAATCACACATGGCACTGTGCATCTGCAAGTCCAATGTAGCAAATGAAGGGTAATGAATTATCTAGTTGTGGAGAAGGAAGGCTAGGTGGTCAGATGAACCATCCTTCCTCATGTTCGACAAAGTAGTGAACGTCTCATGCAAAACAAAAAGAACTCTATCAGAGATATGTATCAAGCAGTGGACAAGCGGAGATGTTGTCCATAGCAGCTTCTACCCATCTCATAGAATGTACTTGATGAATGCTACCTCAATGCAGATTGGTTGCTATGAGCAACTTTTCCGCTCTTTTTATTGCTTGATAGATCAGCCTGGAAAGCTCTTAATGATTGGTCCCAACAGTGAAGGATCCAGTGGCTCAGTAGTGGTGCGGTGCATTTTCTGCCATGGCTTTGGCACAGGCATTCCCTTCAATAAGAAAGGTCAATAGTTATTGAGCGTCATCTTCTCCCCATGTTCCAGCAGTTCCTTCATGGTGGGAAGGGTAGTTTCAAGAGACCAATACCCCCCATCCACACAGTATGTGTGGCCACCCAACAACTTATATTATCCATGTGCCATGGCCTTAGAAACCAATAAAACATTCATAGGATATTGTTAAAGGATGTCAGACACCGGTCACATATGATACGCATAAAGTAGTTTTAAAAAAAAACAACCCAAAAAATGAAGAAAACCCTCTTTCATACAGTAAATGAGTATAAATATAAAGTAAAACTATAACTTTACAATTCCAGGTCCTGGAAATGGCTAAATGTAATATTAATTCATTATAGTAAGATATAATTTTATAGTTACATTTTTAATTTTTTATATAAATACCTTTATCGCATAGAAGGCCACCCCAATTGGTCTCACAGTTACATTCCCACGGCAAGCGGCAACTCCCGTGAACACAGCCGGGGTAAGAAACACACTTGTTGCAATAATCGCCTTGCCATCCATAGTGACACCTAAGAGACGTGAAAGAAGGCTGCGTTTATATATGTTCACCAACAAGTATATTGCCGACATTTATATAGCATACGTATGCTACAGCGCTTTACAACTGTGACTACAACACATACACAAAGGGGGGGGGGGGAATAAAAAAAAATAAAACACAACAAATACAAAAACCCCATAAACAAACACTATACCACCTCTCATCGACCAAAAACAATTTTGCTTAAAAACAAAAAGACACACACGACGGTTAGGGGGAATATGCTAAAATATCCTAGGGTGAGGCATTTTCAAGAAACCTACTTGAGGCTAGGGAAAGTCTTGCTATACGAGGGAGAGACTTTCACAGAGGAGATCTGATAAGTGCATGGACCAGGAATGGGAGCAGGTAACCAGTGTGGATTAGAGGTAGAGCACTTGAGCAATGATGGGGCCAGTTTGGAAGATATTTTGAGGGTAGGAAAGACATATAGTTTGGTGCAGTTTTGTTAATGGCTAGAAGAATTTTTTATTTTATTAATCAAATATAAAAGTACAAGCACCCAATGTAAAGACTAACAGAGCGAGTCTAGTCACCGCATGAAAATAAAAATAAGAAGATAAGTGTGAGAAATTGGCTTATTAACATGCTGACCCCTGGGATCCCGGCAACTTGAATGCCTCCCCCCACACAGGCTCTGCATAGAAATTGCCTATACAGTAGGGAACAAAACATTTTTGAATCAATCGCACCACTTAGACAGTAAGCGCCAGGGATAGGGGGTTATCAAAAATCAGGGAGTCACTTGGCCATTGCGTGATATTTAGGTTGGTGCCACATTCCTGCTACCCACTGACTAGAAGTCAATAGGACCTTAAAAATAAGGAAAAAAGAAAAAAAGCCACCCAGTTGTAGCATACGCTCTGCCGTTACATGCAGTACAGAAATGAGAGAGGTATCAATGACGACTCTGAGCAAAGTAATTCCATCCCCTCCCATTGTAGACTCACACAGAGCACAGTACCACCAACTAAAGAGAAACCAACATGGCAGCTTGCAGGACTTTTTCCACTAATATATTGTATACAGAGCTAGAAAACAGGTTTTTAATTTCGAGTTAAACTTTTAAAAACATAATACAGGGCCAGCTAAGCAGTGCATAATAGTAACGACTCTCAGGGATCAAGCTGCCAAAATCAGATTTTCATTTGGGTCCAGTATATTAGGCTGGCATTCATGCCGACTATGGTGAACAGGATGACACTGATGAAATGCTAACATTGTGGTTAAAGTTTATCCCTTGCCCTAATGTCAACATTGACATTTCATCTGACTGTATACATGTAAGGATGGAAGCAGTGAAAATAGTGGAGAAGTGAGACAATGGAGAAGTTGCCCATAGCAACCAATCAGTGCTGAGGTAACATTTATCAAGTGCATTCTATAAACATACATAGCAGCTGATTGGTTGCCATGGGCAACTTCTCCACACTTTTCACTGCTTCATGAATAGGCACCTTAGTTAGTGCTCAACTACATAAACTTTGACAAGTTGCAGAACTGTAAACTACTACTACTACTTCGTTGTACGCAAGACTCAGACTAGCGGGAAATCTAGCTAAGCGTGCGCAAGAAAAATCTCTCACCTGTGAGCACAGTATTGCCATCCAGCTGTCCCTCTGAAACACACATTTCTCACTTTTCTAAGCCATATACAGGGCAGCAAACAACTCAGAATCAGGTCCCCTATGCTTTCCCTCCTAACTCGATGCAAATAGGAGTAGAATTTGTGTACACAGGAATACTGTATCACCATTTAGGTGTAGAGCACCATCACATTACACAGGATATAAAGCATAATTCAAGGTTCATGGGCAAAACCATGTGCACTGCAGGTGTTGCAGATATAACATGTGCAGAGAGTTAGATTTGGGTGGGTTATATTGTTTCTGTGCAGGGTAAATACTGGCTGCTTTATTTTTACACTGCATTTTAGATTTCAGTTTGAACACACCCCACCCAAATCTAATGGGCCCTACACATTTAACGATCCGCCGCCGAGCTGCCCGACGGCTGATACGGCCGACCGACGGCAGGGGGGCAGTGATCACCCGGCTCCATAGAAGTGCAGACAAATATGGACGAGATCGTCCTGCATGCAAAGCCGAAGGGGCACCAGCGATGAACGAGCGCGGGGACGCACATCGTTCATCGCTGGTGCCTCCACACTGAAAGATATGAACGGTATCTCGTTCATTAATTAACGAGATTGTTCATATCTTTCAGTCAGATCGACCAGTGTGTAGGGCCTATAACTCTCTCTGCACATGTTATATCTTCCCCCTTTGCAGTGCACATGGTTTTGCCCATTAGAGGAAAAGGATGTTTTGCAATCAACCTTTAATTAGGCCCTTAGACTAAAAAGCCAACACAAATACAGAGAATATGCAAACGACATGCAGATAGCATCCAGGTCAGAGAAGCCTATGTTACCATTATCAATAAATAGAATCTTCTTAAAACAAAAAAAAATGTAGCATCATAAAGCCAATTTTTAGAACATACTTTTGGGCACGATCACGAAGAGGTTAGGCAATCTGTTGTTCTAAAGAGTGGAAGTGTTATTTCAAGGCCTGGGGGGTGGGCGAAGAGACAGCTGTCTTGTCAGTTTTCAGTGGAGTTATTTTAAGAACCTTTTCCATACAATGAGTGTTATGCATTCACGTTGTGCTTTTATTATGTAGACTCCCTGATCCTAATGGCTCTTAGAGCCACACAGCACTATTTTTAAAAATATAAACCCCCATGACGCCCCACTGCAGCCAGATCTGATGCGATGGACGCACGGCAGCGCGTGATAGTGCGGGCACAGTGGATGTGGATGACCGGTCATGGCAATTCGCCTCAAAACTACAAATGGTCCAAGATATTGTCTCCATAAGACAATAAGATAAGACATAAGATAAGTGTGTATCCAGCTTTACACGCCAGGAGCTTCACAGCTTACCCTGAGCACACAATTACAGCAAGCCAATTCCTGCCTGTAACTTCATGGGCTGACGTAGAAATCAGCGACACATATCCGGTACGTTACAAAGACACTCTGGCAGCATCTCCCATACCACTGAATACTAATGTGTAGTATTTTTTTTTTTTTAAATACACCCACAAAGTAAACCCAAGTTTTGTGAAGGTGCCAAATATAGATCTCTTAAATTATGGTTAAAGTCACCTGAATTACAAGTCCAACGGAAAACGGCTCGTTACGGGTAGAAATAAAAAGTGTTTTGTTGTTTTTTTTACAAAAGAACCGGAACATTATGTAGTCGAACACCCCTTTCACGCCGCAAAAATAACCCATTATCGTTCCGGTATATTGCCGGGGAGACATGGGTCGCTACGCAAAGCGAAAAGGGCCATCGATGATTTCCCGGGTCGCCTGAACCCGTAATTCAACCCGGGAATAAAGCAGTGTTATTCCCAGATTGAGGTTCAGTGTGAACGGGTTGCTGCGACCCGGTACCCATTCATTGCATAGGGATTGGCGGTGCAGAGATGATCTTATCTCCCAGTGCTGCCTCTGCACCCGTCCCCGCCCACGATCGCAACCCAACCCAGCATATTGCCGGATCGAGGTGGAAGTGTGTAAGGGTCCAATGCTAGGTCCCACCCGGGAAGGACCCGTTTCCAATTCCCGGGTGAGACCCGGCATTGTGATGTGAAAAGGGGTATAAATTAATATTCTGTATACAGGTAATTCCTGTAATCTAGGCGACTTTAACCATAATTTAGGAGACACCGTACTGTTCATTATCCACAGATCACCAGCTCATTAATGTACATTATACACGTGACACTCCATCCCGGCGTTTGGGATTCCTGCGGTCACATTACTGACACTGGTAATCAGTAACCCTCCCCTGCCCATTATCCTAACCCGCCGAGGGTGGCGGCTAAGACGCATCCTGCTTTTAGCCACATTGTACTGCACACTACAGGTTGAGTATCCCTTATCCAAAATTACACATTCTTGGGTCCCCTACTGAAACAATGACATATTTTCTCAGTAGGGGAACCAAAAATGTGTGATTTTGAATTTTGGATGCTCAGCCTCTAATAAGTTACATTTTATGCTTGTGATCCCATTATAGAGACTTTTGTTTCTCCTCCTGACAATTAGCACTATATTGGTCTATGGGGGTCATTCCGAGTTGATCGTAGCTGGGCGAAATTTAGCAAAGCTACGATCATTCACACTGACATGCGGGGGGACGCCCAGCACAGGGCTAGTCCGCCCCGCATGTCAGTGCCGGCCCCCTCCCCCCGCAGAAGTGCAAAGGCATCGCACAGCGGCGCTGCCTTTGCACTTGAAGAGTAGCTCCCGACCAGCGCAGCTTTAGCGCGCTGGGCCAGGAGCTACTCGTCGCTCCCCGGCCCGCAGTGGCTGCGTGTGATGTCACGCAGCCATCCCCCCCCCCCCCCCCCCCCCCAACGGTCCAGCCTCGCCTGCATTGGCCGGACCGCACCCCCTAAACGGCAGCTTAACGCCGCCATCCGGCCCACTTCCGCCCTGCAACCGCCTCAGGTCAGGGTTGTGGCCGCCCAACAAATGGAAAGGTAGGGTGTAGAGTGCTCCTGGGAGGTAAGAGAGGTCTAGTACTCAGGTTAAAGAGCTCACTCCACCTTGTATGAGGTTTAGACCACTTCTATCACATAAGTGTCAGAGGATCCTACTATTGCATTTTAAAAAGGGATGTAGTTATATGAACTGGTCACTATATCAACGCCGGACAGCCCAACTGTCGGCATGCCGACTAACAGTGACTATTCCGACTCCTGGGTGTCCATGACACCCATACAGTGGGAATAGGAGTGGGAATAGAACCTGTGGATTGGCATCTCTGCCTGCACCCAAGCTAGAAAACCATCTGCTTCAGATGAACAATTGGCCAAAGGGACAGATAAAAAGGAAGTCCTCAGCACACATCTACCCAGATTATAATGGACGACTACTGCAGGCCATACACCTATGACCCAATTCCCAGTTTTGGCCAATCCCGGACATTTATGATCAGCGATCAGCCAGAGAACTGGCAAAAAACAGCATGTTAAAAATTCCTGATTTGCCGATCCCAACCATTTTTGGTTGGAATCGCAAATCAAGGAATTCCAAACAGGTTAGATTTACCAGACTCCCCAACCCAAGGAATTGCCCCATTACTCTTGATGTATGGGCCTTGGCTGTATCTAGAGGTCTCTCTTCTGGAGCACACATTCCCCATAATTCTAGCTCATTTCTGTTAAGTAACCAAAAATAGAATTTAAGGGGGAAGAATGGATCTAAAACGGGCACATACATTAGGGGAGTATCGGGGCATGTCCCCATCGTCTTAATGCCTGGGTCGGGAGATTAGGAAAATCCAGAAAGTTGGAAATCCACTAAATTATTGGGATGTGGTATTTAACATGTTTTTTTTTTTTTTTTTTTGCAGATTCCCTGATGAATTACCAATCATCAGTGGCAGATTTACCGCTAGGCACCAAAGGTAGCCATCTAGGGCCCGGCAGGTCCCAGGGGCCCACCCAGTGCCAGATTTCCTAGCAGTAAATGTCCTACTGTACTCACCGCCAGTAGTGTCAGCCAGCCCGACCCTCCCCCCCTCCATGAGCACGCAGACGACCCTCCCCAGCCGAGGATGGTCTCAACTCCCCCAACCCCCTGCTTTACCAAACAAAATACGCCGCTGACAGTACCCCCGGCTGCAGCCGCGGACGGTATATCCCCAGTGTCAGCAGCTCACGCTCCGTCCGCCCTGGGCATCCACTTGACCCTCCACTGCCGCAGAGGGTGTCACACTCCCGCCCAGTGCCGTACTGAACAATAGTCACTGCCCCGCACCACCTCCACCTCTGCAGCAGCTACGGAAGAGTGGAGACTGCATGATATCCTCTTATCCTAATGTGGATCAGTGTCTAGTTTTTCAGCCCTGAGGCACAAGGCAACAAGCGGCGTCTTCTGTATCCAGCGTCGGTGCATGCCTCTTGATGATAACCGCACAAAGACAAAGATTGAAACCGCAAGCAATTGAGGGAGGGGGGCCCAAACAGATATCTTGCTTAGGACCCCATGATGTCTAAATCCACCTCCGCCTATTATCATAGAAAGGGAAATCGAGCTGTAGGTGTACAGCCTGCAGAACCCAAGGGTCTGTAAAATAATGCGGAATTACAGGAGCCCGGATCAAATCTAGGAGTTTACATAATCTTCCAGTAATGGGGAATGGTCTGCATGCCCAGATCTAATGTACTGTATAGGGTTAAATTCCAGACCACTCTGTCGAAGATTTTAGCTGACCTGTATCAATTATGTTAGATAATTGGAGGAGATATAAATAAGTTAAATCTACGCGTTTGTTTCCACAGAAACTACTGAACAGTGTCCTCACAAAGTTTATCCAGTCTTCAAGAGGTCTTAAAATAGGTTTGAAAAGGGACAGCTACGTTAGTGTACAAGGAAGGACAACACGGTCCTATTTCCTGGATCAAACGCATACAGTATATAAAAATAAAAAAGTAGGATGTTTTGATCCTATTATGTGCCCAAATTACAACAAAACCTTAAAGATTATAATGTTCACCCAAGTTTAGGAAGTTCAGATTATTCAATCATAAAAAAGTTAAATTCCAAGTCAGAAATATGAATACCTTAAATAAGAGATGCCATTATAGCATCTCCGAAATGTAAAACATTCATTAAGTTTTGTTTTTAGAGAAATAAAAAAAAGTGTTTAGGAATCAAGGGTCACTACGCTGTAGGCTCGGCAGTTCTACCATGACATAGGAAGAGCAAATCTAGACTTCCTCTGTAACAGGAAGTCTGCTGTGTCCTAATTATACAGGTGATGGGCCAGCTTTAATTCAACTTCCTTATCGGAAACAGATTTAGGGCCATTCCTACGGACCAGCATGCCCAAGTTTTAAATGAGGATTTCAGCGTCCAGCAACATCCTATTGTTTCAGTTATGTTGTCTTGTAACAAGTATGGTTTGTTCCGGGGTTGAGGGCTGATTAACACTCTTATGTCGCTTATTTTGACCTCACTCTGCACTTCCGTGCCTAGTTCGTTTCATAGAGCCGGGCTGGCCGTAGCGGTCAGTCGTACTGCTGATATGGCCAGCAACAGATTTAGACCACTCCCAGTGGTACAATCATAGTACACAGAATTCAACGGGAATGCCACACATTCCGAAGACTGCGAGAGCAGGATATTGAATTTGGAAGATTATAGCTGATCAATTGTTAATACAATTAACATTTTACATATTTTATAGCTTTGTGCTTTAAAAAAAAAAAAAAAAAAAAAGAAGAAGAAGACTTAAAAAAGTTAGCAGATCGGAAAATCCACCGTACACTTTTGGCACAGTTTAAAAAACACTGAGCGGGATCAGGGAAGAGCTATTTTTTTTCGGTCATACTTTTACCATCAATTCTTAAAATTCATGCAAAGAGCTGCAACACAAAAGGATTCAGAATTGTGAACTTCTTTGGCAGTTTCCTGAAATAGCTGAAGAACGTGGGCGGTGTATAACATGGAGTTTGACACTACTACTGAATGTGTGCACCACCACTTTTAGGATTGCTAGGTCAGGCCCACATTGGTGTCTGTTCACTATAGTAAATACGTTTTTAGAGTGTGTATGGTGGTGGTGGTGGTGGTGGTGGGGAATAGTTGAGCAACTGTCAGTTACCAATCCTCCACCCCACTCTGGCCTGCCACGGGCATGGTTTCCATGGATGGGATGCAGTTAATATACCGACTGTTGGGATCCCAGAGTTCAGGAGACAGACAGCCGGTGAAATCCCGCCGGCCTGAATCCACACAAACGCAGAGTTTTCCCACCAACAGAGTGGGAAAATAACCGGTAGTTAGCAAAGCGAGCCACCCAGCCTGAAGCATGGCGAGAGCAGAGAGCCCGCAAGGGTACTCACTGCCCCCATTCCGTCAGACAGGATGCCGCTGTCCGTATAGTCTGCCGGGATATCATATGTATTCCCCATGAATAAGGATGATTGGACACTGCAAGTCTGTCCACAGCGATTATGGATTGCTATATGCGTTATTTTTAAAATTATTATTATTTTTTTGATGATCAAATTTCATAAAGGACACCAACTAAAGAATAACTATTGTTTTAAGAGTGTACTAACAATAATGTTTGCAATAAAAATTCCCGATAAACAATAAAACACTTATCTCAGCCAAATTAGTTATTTGGGGCAAGTGTCTAAAGGTGGGTACACACTGGTAGATATATCTGCCGATCAAGTGATCGGCAGATATATCTATGGACGGATCGGGCAGTGTGTTGAGCGTACACACTGCCCGATCCATCGGGGACGAACGTCATGAACTGGGCGGGCGTGTACACACGCCCGCCCAATTCAGCTGTCAATCACCGCCGGCCGCCGCAGCATGTGTACGGGCGGTCGGCCATACACACACAGTGATGCGCCAATATATCGGTAGATATATTGGCCGTCGACTGTGCAGCGGGGCCGACGCGATACGTACACATATGTACACACTGGCCGATGGACCCGCGATATATCGGCCGTTCAAGAGCACGACTGATATATCGCCCAGTGTGTACCCACCTTAACACTAGCAGGATTATTCTCCTATCACTTGTGATGGAGGCTACAAAACACCTACTTCTAATTGGCAGCTAGTGGAGAAAACGGACAGTATTTTCACATAGAGACTTAGCACAACCGGGCAAGGTCATCACCAAACAACAAAAGCAGGCTATGTCAGGGAAGGAGACGTTGTCAAATAAATGACACAAAAGAGTACCCCCAGTCTATGGCTCAATGCTGTTACTGCTGTACATATAGTATTACGAGCAGGGCTTAAAGTGCTTCAAGTGATCCCGTAGAGGTGCTGGTACCCATTTTCCAGTCACTTACCTACCCCCCAATTAGGTAGAATCAGGGCCGGGGCTAGGGTATTCGGTACCCCCTTGCAAACTAAAATTTGTGCCCTACCTCCCATACTTTATAAAAGGGACAGTGGTCTTACAAGGAAGGGACACAATAGTACCAATTCAAATTACACCACACAGTAACACAATCTTATGACTCAGCAGCACAAAGTGTGGTGTAATATTACACCACTCTACACAGTGGTACCCATTAGTTATGCCCACAGTAGTAGGGCCGCTTACGCACAATGCCCACAGTAGTAGTGTCCCTTACACCTAATGCCCACAATAGTAGTGCCCCTTACACGTAATGCCCACAGTAGTTGGGCCGCTTATGCACAATGTCACACCAGCAGCTCACTGCCTATGTCCCTCCAGCAGCTCACCTGCCTCTGTGTCCCTCCTGCCCCCCCTCACCCAGTCTTCAGATTGCACAGAACCTGCTCCTCTTCGTGGCTCTTCACTTCAGCGGCGATGTAAGGACATACGAAGTGCTGGAAAAGGAAGCCACTAAGACCTGAGGAGGGGACTAATGCCACCCGACAGATACGTTGTGATTACCATGAGGGGCGGGCCGCAGGTGGAGGACGACCACGGAGGACCTTAGGAAGGGGGAGGTGGCTGCAGTTTGTCGTTGACACCAGCACCACCTGTATCATCTATTGATGCCAGTGGTGGGGTGGGCTTTTCTGTTGGAATTGCTGTGCAGGGGCCATGGCGGAGGTGGAACGAGCTCCAACTACTATTACAGGTGATGGAACTCCGTTCCAACCACGCCCTCCCCCCACTTTAACCCCTAATTATGAGGATTACTACAGCTAGTGTCTTACTAGGCACCATTACTATAGCTGGCAGTAAGCATTACTTCTACTGTAAATACTAGTAGATATCCTCGTCTGTCTTGTGATTTCATGTGACCTAGTGTATATTTTCAGCACTGGTGACCGTATATTCTATTTCTCTGACGTCCTAGTGGATGCTGGGAACTCCGTAAGGACCATGGGGAATAGCGGCTCCGCAGGAGACAGGGCACATCTAAAGAAAGCTTTAGGACAGTGGTGGCCAAACAGTCGATCGCGATCGACTGGTCGATCGCGGACATGCGACCAGTCGATCGCGATACGCCGCCCAGCCACCCGAAGCCGCGCCTCTCCTGCCCTCCGCTCCCGCTCTGTCTCCTCACAGTCTGACGGCCGAGTGTATAGCTCAAATCAGGTGCCGGTTCGTTAGCCAATGAGAGCTCGCGGACCGGCACCTGATTTGAGCCATACACGCTGCCGTCAGACTGAGGAGGCAGAACGGGAGCAGCAGGCAGGAGAGGCGCGCGCTGCGCTCACCACACACCAACGGTGAGCTGTTCTATAATCTATACATGTCTGGCACTGGGGGAATATCTGGCTCTGCAGACACATGGCACTGTGGGGGCATATCTGGTACTGTTGGGGCATATCTGGCACTGTGGGGCATGTCTGGCACTGTGGGGTCATGTGTGGCACTGGGGGCATATCTGGCTCTGTGGGCACATGGCACTGTGGGGGCATGTCTGGCACTGTGGGGTCATGTGTGGCACTGGGGGATATCTGTCTCTGCGGGCACATGGCACTGTGGGGGCATATCTGGCACTGTGGGGCATATCTGGCACTGTGGGGCATGTCTGGCACTGTGGGGTCATGTGTGGCACTGGGGGAATATCTGGCTCTGCGGGCACATAGCACTGTGGGGGCATATCTGGCACTGGGGGCATATCTGGCACTGGGGCATGTCTGGCACTGCGGGGTCATGTGTGGCACTGGGGGCATATCTGGCTCTGTGGGCACATGGCACTGTGGGGGCATGTCTGGCACTGTGGGGTCATGTGTGGCACTGGGGGAATATCTGTCTCTGCGGGCACATGGCACTGTGGGGGCATATCTGGCACTGTGGGGCATATCTGGCACTGTGGGGCATGTCTGGCACTGTGGGGTCATGTTTGGCACTGGGGGCATATCCGGCTCTGCGGGCACATGGCACTGTGGGGGCATGTGTGGCACTGTGGGGTCATGTGTGGCACTGGGGGAATATCTGGCTCTGCGGGCACATGGCACTGTGGGGGCATATATGGCACTGGGGGCATATCTGGCACTGTGGGGCATGTCTGGCACTGTGGGGTCATGTGTGGCACTGGGGGCATATCTGGCTCTGCGGGCACATGGCACTGTGGGGGCATGTCTGGCACTGTGGGGTCATGTGTGGCACTGGGGGAATATCTGGCTCTGCGGGCACATGGCACTGTGGGGGCATATCTGGCACTGGGGGCATATCTGGCACTGTGGGGCATGTCTGGCACTGTGGGGTCATGTGTGGCACTGGGGGCATATCTGGCTCTGCGGGCACATGGCACTGTGGGGGCATGTCTGGCACTGTGGGGTCATGTGTGGCACTGGGGGAATATCTGGCTCTGCGGGCACATGGCACTGTGGGGGCATATCTGGCACTGGGGGCATATCTGGCACTGTGGGGCATGTCTGGCACTGTGGGGTCATGTGTGGCACTGGGGGCATATCTGGCTCTGCGGGCACATGGCACTGTGGGGGCATATCTGGTACTGTGGGGGCATGTCTGGCACTGTGGGGTCATGTGTGGCACTGGGGGAATATCTGGCTCTGCGGGCACATGGCACTGTGGGGGCATATCTGGCACTGGGGGCATATCTGGCACTGTGGGGGCATGTCTGGCACTGTGGGGTCGTGTGTGGCACTGGGGGCATATCTGTCTCTGCGGGCACATGACACTGTGGGGGCATGTCTGGCACTGTGGGGTCATGTGTGGCACTGGGGGAATATCTGGCACTGCGGGCACATGGCACTGTGGGGGCATATCTGGCACTGTGGGGGCATATCTGTAATCTGGCGCTGTGGGGGCATATCTGTATCTGGCACTGTGGGGTCATATGTGGCACTGGGCATATCTGGCTCTGTGGGCACATGGCACTGTGGGGGCATATCTGTATCTGGCAGTGTGGGGGCATATCTGGCACTGTGGGGTCATATGTGGCACTGGGCATATCTGGCTCTGCGGGCACATGGCACTGTGGGGGCATATCTGGCACTGTGGGCACATGGCACTGTGGGGGCATGTGTATCTGGCACTGTGGGGGCATATCTGGCACTGTGGGGGCATGTGTATCTGGCACTGGGGGCATATGTGTTTGAGGTTTTTACCTGTGGGGGCCAATGTGTTATTTTGCGTGAGGTAGTCATTACACTCTGCGCAGCAAGGCTACGTCCCTTTTTTTTTGTTATACCACGCCCATTTTTAGTTATAGCACGCCCACTTTTTGTTATGCCACGCCCCTTTTTTTGCGCGCGCGCCTGCGGCGCGCGCTATTATTCCTCCTAGGTAGATCACAAAAGCTTTTTAGCTTTCACAGTAGATCACCGACTCCAAAAGTCTGGCCACCCCTGCTTTAGGATCACCTGGTGTGCACTGGCTCCTCCCCCTATGACCCTCCTCCAAGCCTCAGTTAGATTTTCTGTGCCCGACGAGAAGGGTGCACACTAGGGGCTCTCCTGAGCTCTTTGTGAAAGTTTTAGTTTAGGTTTATTATTTTCAGTGAGACCTGCTGGCAACAGGCTCACTGCATCGAGGGACTAAGGGGAGAAGAAGCGAACTCACCTGCGTGCAGAGTGGATTGGGCTTCTTAGGCTACTGGACATTAGCTCCAGAGGGACGATCACAGGTTCAGCCTGGATGGGTCACCGGAGCCGCGCCGCCGGCCCCCTTACAGAGCCAGAAGAGCGAAGAGGTCCGGAAAAATCGGCGGCAGAAGACTTTCCTGTCTTCAGATAAAGGTAGGCGCACAGCACCGCAGCTGTGCGCCATTGCTCTCAGCACACTTCACACTCCGGTCACTGAGGGTGCAGGGCGCTGGGGGGGCAGCGCCCTGAGACGCAATAAATCGTTAGAAAACCTTTTATGGCTAAAATAAATGCATCACATATAACTCCTGGGCTATATGGATGCATTTAACCCCTGCCAAAACATACAAGAAAACGGATAAGGACGCCGAGAAAGGGGCGGAGCCTATCTCCTCAGCACACTGGCGCCATTTTCCCTCACAGCTCAGTTGGAGGGAAGCTCCCTGGCTCTCCCCTGCAGTCACTACACTACAGAAAGGGGTTAAAAAAGAGAGGGGGGCACAAATTAGGCGCAGTATAAACAATACAGCAGCTATAAAGGGAAAAACACTTATATAAGGTTATCCCTGTATATATATAGCGCTCTGGTGTGTGCTGGCAAACTCTCCCTCTGTCTCCCCAAAGGGCTAGTGGGGTCCTGTCCTCTATCAGAGCATTCCCTGTGTGTGTGCTGTGTGTCGGTACGTTTGTGTCGACATGTATGAGGAGAAAAATGATGAGGAGACGGAGTAGAGTGTCTGTAATAGTGTTGTCACCCCCTGGGGGGTCGACACCTGAGTGGATGTACTGTGGAAATTGCGTGACAGTGTCAGCTTTGTATAAAAGACAGTGGTTGACATGAGACAGCCGGCTACTCAGCTTGTGCATGTCCAGACGTCTCATATAGGGGCTCTAAAGCGCCCGTTACCTCAGATACAGACGCCGACACGGATACTGACTCCTGTGTCGACGGTGAAGAGACAACCGTGATTTCCAAATAGGGCCACACATTGCATGATTGAGGCAATGAAAAAAGTTTACACTTTTCTGATAATATGAATACCACCAAAAAAAAGGGGTATTATGTTGGTGAGGAAAAACTTCCTGTAGTTTTCCGGAATCTGAGAAATAAAATGCGTGGGTTTCCCCCCGATAACAATTGATCATTTCTAAAAAGTTATTGGCAGTATACCTTTTCCCGCCAGAGGTTAGGGTGCGTTGGGAAACACCCCCTAGGGGGGATAAGGCGCTCACACGCTTGTACAAGGGCTCTACCCTCTCTTGAGATGGCCGCCCTTAAGGATCCTGCTGATAGAAAGCAGGAGGGTATCCTAAAATGTATTTACACACATACTGGTGTTATACTGCGACCAGCAATCGCCTCAGCCTGGATGTGCAGTGCTGGGTTGGCGTGGTCGGATTCCCTGACTGGAAATATGATATCCTAGATAAGGACAGTATATTATTGCCTATAGAGCAATTAAAAGATGCATTTCTATATATGCATGATGCACAGCGGAATATTTGCCGACTGGCATCAAGTATAAGTGCGTTGTCCAATTATACCAGAAAAGTGGTCAGGTGATGCGGATTCCAAACGGCATTTGGAAGTATTGCCTTAAAAGAGGGGATGTACCCCAGGTCGCCTCTCAAAATAAGACGCCGTATTATCAGGCGCAGGCCTGGTTGGCAAGCGGACAAAAGGGTTCCTCTTTTCTGCTCGTGACAGAGGGAGAGGAAAATGGCTGCAGAGATCAGCCAGTTCCAAGGAACAGAAACTCTTTTCCGCCTCTGCCAAGCCCTCAGTATGACGCTAGGGCTTTACAAGTTCAGGCACGGTGGGGTCCCGTTCTCAATGAATTTCAGTGCGCAGTGGGCTCACTCGCAAGAGATCGGTGTAGCACTATATCAGGTAGTGTTGCGGCAGCACGATTGGATTCTCAATATTCCAAAATCGCAGCTGGTTCCGACGACTTGTCTTCTGTTCCTAGGGATGATCCTGGACACAGTCCAGAAAGAAGGTGTTTCTCCCGGAGGAGAAAGCCAGGGAGTTATCCGAGCTAGTCAGGAACCTCCTAAAACCGAACCAAGTCTCAGTGCATCAATGCACAAGGGTTCTGGGTAAAAATGGTGGCTTCCTAGACAAGGGTATCCCTCCTGTGGTGGTTGCAGAGTGCTCATCTTCTAGAGGGCCGCAGATTCGGCATTCGGGACTGGGTCCTGGTGGCCACGGATGCCAGCCTGCGAGGCTGGGGAGCAGTCACACAGGGAAGGAATTTCCAGGGCTTATGGTCAAGCCTGGAGACATCTCTTCATATAAACATTCTGGAACTAAGGGCCATTTACAATGCCCTAAGTCAAGCGAAACCCCTGCTTCAGGGTCAGGCGGTATTGATCCAATCGGACAACATCACGTCAGTCGCCCACGTAAACAGACAGGGCGGCACGGGAAGCAGGGGGGCAATGGCAGAAGCTGCAGGGATTCTTCGCTGGGCGGAGAATCATGTGATAGCACTGTCAGCAGTGTTCATTCCGGGAGTGGACAACTGGGAAGCAGACTTCCTCAGCAGACACGACCTTCACCCGGGAGAGTGGGGACTTCACCCAGAAGTCTTCCACCTGATTGTAAACCGTTGGGAAAAACCAAAGGTGGACGTAATGGCGTCCCGTCTAAATAAAAAACTAGACAGATATTGCGCCAGGTCAGGGGACCCTCAGGCAATAGCGGTGGACGCTCTGGTAACACCGTGGGTGTACCAGTCAGTGTATGTGTTCCCTCCTCTGCCTCTCATACCAAAAGTACTGAGAATCATAAGAAGGAGAGGAGTAAGAACTATACTCGTGGTTCCGGATTGGCCAAGAAGGACTTGGTATCCGGAACTTCAAGAGATGCTCACGGACGAACCGTGGCCTCTACCTCTAAGAAAGGACCTGCTCCAGCAGGGGCCTTGTCTGTTCCAAGACTTACCGCGGCTGCGTTTGACGGCTTGGCGGTTGAACGCCGGATCCTGAAGGAAAAAGGCATTCCAGATGAAGTCATCCCTACCCTGGTCAAGGCCAGGAAGGACGTAACCGCAAAACATTATCACCGCATTGGCGAAAATATGTTGCGTGGTGGGAGGCCAAGAAGGCCCTACAGAGGAATTTCAACTGGGTCGTTTCCTCCATTTCCTGCAAACAGGACTGTCTATGGGCCTAAAATTAGGGTCCATTAAGGTTCAAATTTCGGCCCTGTCGATTTTCTTCCAAAAGGAACTGGCTTCAGTGCCTGAAGTTCAGACATTTGTAAAAGGGGTACTGCATATACAGCCTCCTTTTGTGCCTCCGGTGGCACCTTGGGATCTCAATGTTGTGTTGAGTTTCCTAAAGTCACATTGGTTTGAACCACTCACCACTGTGGACTTAAAATATCTCACATGGAAGGTGACGATGCTGTTAGCCCTGGCTTCAGCCAGGCGTGTGTCAGAACTGGCGGCTTTATCATATAAAAGCCCTTAGTTAATATTTCATTCTGACAGGGCAGAATTGAGGACTTGTCCTCAATTTCTACCTAAGGTGGTTTTCTGCATTTCACATGAAGCAACCTATTGTGGTACCTGCGGCTACTAAGGACTTGGAGGATTCCAAGTTGCTTGACGTGGTCAGGGCCCTGAAAATATATGTTTCCAGGACGGCTGGAGTCAGAAAATCTGACTCGCTGTTTATCCTGTATGCACCCAACAAACTGGGTGCTCCTGCTTCTAAGCAGACGATTGCTCGTTGGATTTGTAGTACAATTCAGCTTGCACATTCTGTGGCAGGCCTGCCACAGCCAAAAATCTTAAAATGCCCACTCCACAAGGAAGGTGGGCTCATCTTGGGCAGCTGCCCGAGGGGTCTCGGCTTTACAACTTTGCCGAGCAGTTACTTGGTCAGGAGCAAATACGTTTGTAAACTTCTACAAATTTGTTACCCTGGCTGAGGAGGACCTGGAGTTCTCTCATTCGGTGCTGCAGAGTCATCCGCACTCTCCCGCCCGTTTGGGAGCTTTGGTATAATCCCCATGGTCCTTACGGAGTTCCCAGCATCCACTAGGACGTCAGAGAAAATAAGAATTTACTTACCGATAATTCTATTTCTCGTAGTCCGTAGTGGATGCTGGGCGCCCATCCCAAGTGCGGATTGTCTGCAATACTGGTACATAATTATTGTTACCAAAAAATTCGGGTTATTGTTGTAGTGAGCCATCTTTTATAGAGGCTTCTCTATTAGCATGCTGTTAACTGGGTTCAGATCACAAGTGTACAGTGTGATTGGTGTGGCTGGTATGAGTCTTACCCGGGATTCAAAATCCTTCCTTATTGTGTACGCTCGTCCGGGCACAGTATCCTAACTGAGGCTTGGAGGAGGGTCATAGGGGGAGGAGCCAGTGCACACCAGGTGATCCTAAAGCTTTCTTTAGATGTGCCCTGTCTCCTGCGGAGCCGCTATTCCCCATGGTCCTTACGGAGTTCCCAGCATCCACTACGGACTACGAGAAATAGAATTATCGGTAAGTAAATTCTTATTTTATTACTTACATACGGGTAAAAAAAATAAAAAAAAAATACATCAATAATCCATATTTCTAAAGAGAGGGAAAAAATAAACCACCACACACACACACGGTGGTATTTAAAGTTCCACCATGTGGTTACATATGGATATATACAGTACTTGGCAATATACTACATTTTAACATTCAAATATGGGGATTGTCTTCTGGTTGTTTTAACACTGCAACGTACAATCACTAATATAATAATAGGTGTGGTCACCATAGTGAACACCTAAAAAGATTTCAACAAAGAGCAACGAGACCCATTCGAGCCAGAAAGAGACCCAAAATAATAAACTCTTGTGTTTCAGCTACTTAGCTCCGTAAGGTCGGTAAACCTCTTTATAGATGTATTTAAATGATATAGATCTGTAGGAACTATAATAGAGCGCTCTTGAACACACGACTGATTGCACAGCTTAGCTACAGTAAACAGCTTTTGGGCAGAGACCTAAAATGACTTGTTCCATAGAGCATTATGAACAAAAACGTCTTTTCACTAAGCACATTAACAAATTGTAAAATCCAGAGCGGGATGGAAACACAAACAAATAGCGTTTGTGTAGTCTAGGTAACCTTATCAGGCTCCCAACTCCTATGTCTGCACCAAGGCAATTGTTATATGTAGGATACGGCGACCTTGCAAAAAATAAGAGGAAGAGACTTTAAGGCGGAATTTCATGGAGGTACAAAGTCATTCTTTAAATTGCATCCTTGAAAACCAGCTGGCATCTTGAATACAAGGAAGATACAAGGGAAGGAAATACTGCGGAACTGGTTAGGAGGACAACTCTATACATATATATTTGTAGTTTATTATTTAGAAGACAAAAGTTTGGAAAGGGGGTTTGTAGAGGATGTACGGCTGCTTTGCTGCTAATAGTTCCATTAAGGTCTGGATTCTGAGATACAAGTAACTTTGTTTCTACATTCAGGGTAAATACTGGCTGCTTTTGTATGTAGCCCACAAATACTGTACAGCTTTAAATTTATCTAAATATTAAGATTTGCGTTTGAGCACGCCCCTCTCATCTAAATCTCTCTGCACTTGTTACATCTGCCCCACCTGCAGAGCAGCATGGTTTTACCACGGTGCAAAGTTACGTTTTCTTTTTTGCTTTACTTCCAACTCAGAATCAGCCTCTAAGCCAGTAATTGTCAAACTGTGCACCTAGGCATCCTAGGTTGCCCGAGGACACTTGCAGGTACCTTGGATTGATGGTCCAGGAATAATTCAAATTATTTAGGGTCAATGCAATAGGCAAAACCAGTGCTGGTGGCTGCTAATCATAACATGTGGACAAACAGAAGCAAGTCCTGTCCCTCACCACACAATTAAACCCAAGGATGACCTATAAACTCAATTTACTTAATTTAATATTTCTTCCTTAATTTTTTCAATTAAAAAAAAAACTTCTGGCCTAGGGGTGACGTGAACATAAATTTTGATCCTCTAGGGGACCGCGATTCAAAGAAGTTTGGGAACCACTGGTCTAATAAGTGATTTGGGAAAATTCGCCGGCATCTTGTGTTAATATACAGTAATTCTATTTATCTGCAATATTGTGCAGGATGACACACATGGAAGAAGATGCCCTTTCCTGAATAAGTGTAACTCTAGGTATTATTAGTTTGTGCTACTAGCAACATTACATGCTCATATCGTCCACCATTATTATGGACCCAAATCACTCCTTTCCTCCTAAACTATAGATGAAGCTTCCTGACCCTTTCCAATCATTCCAGGGCCTTTAGAAGCAGCATACTCCAAAGATTGCAGTAACCTGGGAGAAAACCCATAGAAACACAAGGAGAACCACACACGTCACCAACACTGTCTCCTGGACAGCTACACCTTAAACACAACATATTTCATTGCTTTGTGTAGTCGAGATGCAATTTTAGTAAAATATGCCATGACTGCATTTTTATAGCAGGCCCTGCCTTGCTGGCAATTGAAGTTTGAGAAAAGCTGCGTTACATGGGGAGAAGCACACACAGTTCCAAATCGATTGCATCATTTACATGTCATGTTCAGTTTAGACTGTCCCAATGACCTTTTGTGAAACATATTCTATAGTTACACAGATTATTTTGAGATTAATTTAACCTAGAGGAAGTACCAATCAGACATGCAATAGGCTGAGAGACCCTGCTTTAGAGTTATTGTATACCGTAATGGGCCCTACATACTTATAGATCTAAGTGAACGATATGAACGTTCTCGTTCATATTGTTCAGTGTGTAGGCACCAATGATGAACGATGCGTGGCCCCACACTTATTCATGGTTGGTGCCGGAACGCTTATGCATGCATACCAATATGGGCAATCTCGTCCATATTAGCATGTAGGGCTATGGGGCTGGGTGATGGGGGAGTGAAGAAACTTCCCTCCCCCCCCTGCCGCTGGGTCGCCAGTATCGGCCGACGGGCACTTTGGCGACCAATCACCTAATGTGTAGGGCCCATAACATATTTGGTACCTTGACCTATCCATCAGCTAGTTAGTGCTATACAATATATGTACCACAGTCAAGTAGAAGAAAACAAATCTGAAAAAATAAGATTTTACTTACCGATAAATCTATTTCTCGTAGTCCGTAGTGGATGCTGGGGACTCCGTCAGGACCATGGGGATTAGCGGCTCCGCAGGAGACAGGGCACAAAAATAAAGCTTTAGGATCAGGCGGTGTGCACTGGCTCCTCCCCCTATGACCCTCCTCCAAGCCTCAGTTAGGATACTGTGCCCGGACGAGCGTACACAATAAGGAAGGATTTTGAATCCCGGGTAAGACTCATACCAGCCACACCAATCACACCGTACAACTTGTGATCTGAACCCAGTTAACAGTATGACAACGTAGGAGCCTCTGAACAGACGGCTCACAACAATAATAACCCGATGTTTGTAACAATAACTATGTACAAGTATTGCAGACAATCCGCACTTGGGATGGGCGCCCAGCATCCACTACGGACTACGAGAAATAGATTTATCGGTAAGTAAAATCTTATTTTCTCTAACGTCCTAGTGGATGCTGGGGACTCCGTCAGGACCATGGGGATTATACCAAAGCTCCCAAACGGGCGGGAGAGTGCGGATGACTCTGCAGCACCGAATGAGAGAACTCCAGGTCCTCTTTAGCCAGGGTATCAAATTTGTAGAATTTTACAAACGTGTTCTCCCCCGACCACGTAGCTGCTCGGCAGAGTTGTAATGCCGAGACCCCTCGGGCAGCCGCCCAGGATGAGCCCACCTTCCTTGTGGAATGGGCCTTGACAGATTTAGGCTGTGGCAGGCCTGCCACAGAATGTGCAAGTTGAATTGTGCTACAAATCCAACGAGCAATCGTCTGCTTAGAAGCAGGAGCACCCAGCTTGTTGGGTGCATACAGTATAAACAGCGAGTCAGATTTTCTGACTCCAGCCGTCCTTGAAATATATATTTTCAATGCCCTGACAACGTCCAGCAACTTGGAATCCTCCAAACCGCTAGTAGCCGCAGGCACCACAATAGGCTGGTTCAGGTGAAACGCTGACACCACCTTAGGCAGAAAATGAGGACGAGTCCGCAGTTCTGCCCTGTCCGAACGGAAAATCAGATATGGGCTTTTATACGATAAAGCCGCCAATTCTGACACTCTCCTGGCTGAAGCCAGGGCCAGTAGCATGGTTACTTTCCATGTAAGATATTTCAAATCCGCCGATTTGAGTGGCTCAAACCAATGGGATTTGAGAAAATCCAAAACTACATTAAGGTCCCACGGAGCCACAACCGGGGGCTGTATATGTAGTACTCCTTTTACAAAAGTCTGGACTTCAGGAACTGAAGCCAATTCTTTCTGGAAGAAAATCGACAGGGCCGAAATTTGAACCTTAATGGACCCCAACTTGAGGCCCATAGACAATCCTGTTTGCAGGAAATGTAGGAATCGACCCAATTGAAATTCCTCCGTGGGGGCCTTCCTGGCCTCACACCACGCAACATATTTTCTCCAAATGCGGTGATAATGTTGTGCAGTCACCTCCTTCCTGGCTTTAACCAGTGTAGGAATGACCTCTTCCGGAATGCCTTTTTCCCTTAGAATTCGGCGTTCAACCGCCACGCCGTCAAACGCAGCCGCGGTAAGTCTTGGAATAGACATGGTCCCTGCTGAATCAGGTCCCGTCTTAGAGGTAGAGGCCACGGATTTTCCGTGAGCATCTCCTGAAGTTCCGGGTACCAAGTTCTTCTTGGCCAATCCGGAGCCACGAGTATCGTTCTTACTCCCCTTTGCCGTATAATTCTCAGTACTTTGGGTATGAGAGGCAGAGGAGGAAACACATACACTGACTGGAACACCCACGGTGTTACCAGAGCGTCCACAGCTATTGCCTGAGGGTCTCTTGACCTGGCGCAATACCTGTCCAGTTTTTTGTTGAGGCGAGACGCCATCATATCCACCTTTGGTTTTTCCCAACGGTTCACAATCATGTGGAAGACTTCTGGATGAAGTCCCCACTCTCCCGGGTGTAGATCGTGTCTGCTGAGGAAGTCTGCTTCCCAGTTGTCCACTCCCGGAATGAACACTGCTGACAGTGCTATCACATGATCTTCCGCCCAGCGAAGAATCCTTGCAGCTTCTGCCATTGCCCTCCTGCTTCTTGTGCCGCCCTGTCTGTTTACGTGGGCGACTGCCGTGATGTTTTCCGACTGGATCAACACCGGCTGACCCTGAAGCAGGGGTTTTGCCAGGCTTAGAGCATTGTAAATCGCTCTTAGCTCCAGTATATTTATGTGAAGAGACATCTCCAGGCTTGACCATACACTCCCTGGAAGTTTCTTCCCTGTGTGACCGCTCCCCAGCCTCTCAGACTGGCATCCGTGGTCACCAGGACCCAGTCCTGTATGCCGAATCTGCGGCCTTCTAACAGATGAGCACTCTGCAACCACCACAGAAGAGACACCCTTGTCCGTGGCGATAAGGTTATCCGCTGATGCATCTGCAGATGCGATCCGGACCATTTGCCCAGCAGATCCCACTGAAAAGTTCGTGCGTGGAATCTGCCGAATGGGATTGCTTCGTAAGAAGCCACCATCTTTCCCAGGACTCTTGTGCATTGATGCACAGACACTTTTCCTGGTTTTAGGAGGTTCCTGACAAGTTCGGATAACTCCTTGGCTTTCTCCTCCGGAAGAAACACCTTTTTCTGAACCGTGTCCAGAATCATTCCCAGGAACAGCAGACGTGTTGTCGGGGTCAACTGAGATTTTGGAAAATTCAGAATCCACCCGTGTTGTTGCAGCACTACTTGGGTTAGTGCTACTCCGTCCTCCAGCTGTTCTCTGGACCTTGCCCTTATCAGGAGATCGTCCAAGTAAGGGATAATTAATACGCCTCTTCTTCGCAGAAGAATCATCATTTCGGCCATTACCTTGGTAAAGACCCGAGGTGCCGTGGACAATCCAAACGGCAGCGTCTGAAACTGATAATGACAGTTTTGCACCACGAACCCGAGGTACCCTTGATGTGAAGGGCAAATTGGGACATGCAGGTAAGCATCTTTTATGTCCAGGGACACCATAAAGTCCCCTTCTTCCAGATTCGCTATCACTGCTCTGAGTGATTCCATCTTGAACTTGAATTTTTGTATGTACAGGTTCAAAGATTTCAGATTTAGAATAGGTCTTACCGAGCCGTCCGGCTTCGGTACCACAAATAGCGTGGAGTAATACCCCTTTTCCTGTTGTAGGAGGGGTACCTTGACTATCACCTGCTGAGAAAACAGCTTGTGAATGGCTTCCAATACCGTCGCCCTGTCTGAGGGAGACGTTGGCAAAGCAGACTTTAGGAACCGGCGAGGGGGAGACTTCTCGAATTCCAACCTGTAACCCTGAGATACTACCTGCAGGATCCAGGGGTCCACCTGTGAGCAAGCCCACTGCGCGCTGAAATTCTTGAGTCGACCCCCCACCGTTCCTGAGTCCGCTTGTAAAGCCCCAGCGTCATGCTGAGGGCTTTGCAGAACCCGCGGAGGGCTTTTGTTCCTGGGAAGGAGCTGCTTGCTGCCCTCTCTTACCCTTTCCTCTGCCTCGGGGCAGATATGACTGTCCTTTTGCCCGCTTCTTATAGGACCGAAAGGACTGCGGCTGAAAAGACTGTGTCTTTTTCTGTTGGGAGGGGGTCTGAGGTAAAAAGGTGGATTTCCCGGCAGTTGCCGTGGCCACCAAATCCGATAGACCGACGCCAAATAATTCCTCCCCTTTATACGGCAATACTTCCATATGCCGTTTGGAATCCGCATCACCTGACCACTGTCGTGTCCATAAACTTCTTCTGGCAGATATGGACATCGCACTTACTCTCGATGCCAGAGTGCAAATATCCCTCTGAGCATCTCGCATATAAAGAAAAGCATCCTTTAATTGCTCTAAAGTCTGTAAAATACTGTCCCTATCCAGGGTATCAATATTTTCAGTCAGGGAATCCGACCAGACCACCCCAGCACTGCACATCCAGGCTGAGGCGATGGCTGGTCGCAGTATAACACCAGTATGTGTGTATATACTTTTTAGGGTAGTTTCCAGCCTCCTATCAGCTGGATCCTTGAGGGCGGCCGTATCAGGAGACTGTAACGCCACTTGTTTTGATAAGCGTGTGAGCGCCTTATCCACCTTAGGGGGTGTTTCCCAGCGCGCCCTAACCTCTGGCGGGAAAGGGTATAATGCCAATAACTTTTTTGAAATTAGCACTTTTCTATCTGGGTTAACCCACGCTTCATCACATACATCATTCAATTCCTCTGATTCAGGAAAAACTACAGGTAGTTTTTTCACCCCCCACATAATACCCCTTTTTGTGGTACTTGTAGTATCAGAGATATGCAAAGCCTCCTTCATTGCCGTGATCATATAACGTGTGGCCCTACTGGAAAATACGTTTGTTTCTTCACCGTCGACACTAGATTCAGTGTCCGTGTCTGGGTCTGTGTCGACCGACTGAGGTAAAGGGCGTTTTACAGCCCCTGACGGTGTCTGAGACGCCTGGGCAGGTACTAACTGGTTTTCCGGCCGTCTCATGTCGTCAACTGATTTTTGTAATGTGCTGACATTATCACGTAATTCCATAAACAAAGCCATCCATTCCGGTGTCGACTCCCTGGGGGGTGACATCACCATTACCGGCAATTGCTCTGCCTCCACACCAACATCGTCCTCATACATGTCGACACACACGTACCGACACACAGCAGACACACAGGGAATGCTCTATTGAAGACAGGACCCCACTAGCCCTTTGGGGAGACAGAGGGAGAGTTTGCCAGCACACACCCAAGCGCTATAATATATATGGGAACAACCCTATATAAGTGTTGTATCCTTATAGCAGCTTAAATATAGTAATATCGCCAAAAAAAGTGCCCCCCCTCTCTGTTTTACCCTGTTTCTGTAGTGCAGTGCAGGGGAGAGTCCTGGGAGCCTTCCTCACAGCGGAGCTGAGCAGGAAAATGGCGCTGTGTGCTGAGGAGAATAAGCCCCTATTTCGGCGGGCTCTTCTCCGGAGTTTGTGAGATCTGGCAGGGGTTGAATACATCCATATAGCCTCAAGGGCTATATGTGATGTATTTTTTAGCCATAAAAAGGTATTATACATTGCTGCCCAGGGCGCCCCCCCAGCGCCCTGCACCCTCCGTGACCGCTGTGTGAAGTGTGCTGACAACAATGGCGCACAGCTGCAGTGCTGTGCGCTACCTCAGGAAGACTGAAAAGTCTTCTGCCGCCTGCTTCTGGACCTCTTCCATCTTCGGCATCTGCAAGGGGGGTCGGCGGCGCGGCTCCGGGACCGGACTCCATGGCTGGGCCTGTGTTCGATCCCTCTGGAGCTAATGGTGTCCAGTAGCCTAAGAAGCCAATCCATCCTGCACGCAGGTGAGTTGACTTCTCTCCACTAAGTCCCTCGATGTAGTGAGCCTGTTGCCAGCAGGACTCACTGAAAATAAAAAACCTAAAAACTTTTTCCAAGCAGCTCTTTAGGGGAGCCACCTAGATTGCACCCTGCTCGGACGGGCACAAAAACCTAACTGAGGCTTGGAGGAGGGTCATAGGGGGAGGAGCCAGTGCACACCACCTGATCCTAAAGCTTTATTTTTGTGCCCTGTCTCCTGCGGAGCCGCTAATCCCCATGGTCCTGACGGAGTCCCCAGCATCCACTAGGACGTTAGAGAAAAAAAAAATGTATGTATATGTATGTGTATATATATATATATATATATATATATATATATATATATATATATATATATATATATATATATATATATATATATATATATATATATATGTATGTATGTATGTATGTATGTATGTATGTATGTATGTATGTATGTATGTATGTATGTGTATATATATATATATATATATATATATATATATATATATATATATATATATATATATATATATATATATATACATATACTTGCTGTGACGGATTGGCACTCACCTACCAGAGGGTAAAGTGCTCCGGTGCCTTCTGCAGCATATGTAAACAGCAATTCTATTCGATACAGCGGCACTCAGAGACTGGATACAGTGGTAAAAATCCTTTTTACTAATTCATGGTGATAAGTTGCATTCCAACGTTTCGGGGCGCAACCCGCCCCTTTGTCAAGGTGAGCAAACAAACAAGTGAATAAAACAAAATAGTACATACCTTTATGTGTTGGGAAGACCCGTCGGCGGGAAAGACAGCGGTGTGCAGACGACGTGAGTGATTTCCGGCTGCCTACTGTGACGCGTGTGTGAGGTGCGCGTCATAGTGATCGCGATACTGTGCTGTTGATCTCGGGCGTTGCCGTGGTAACCTCCAGTACACGGAACTGTCCAGTAGTCTCGTGTGTGGTCATGGCAACCACGGGACTCCGTGTGTTCGCTGGCTGAGTATAGATCACAATAGGTGACTGTGAAAAGAAGTGATTAGAGCTAGAAGGGGGATGCTATGGTGCGGAACAAGACTGTAGGCGAACATTAAAATGTCAGAGTAATTCAGGCTGTAATATACAACAGTGTCGGCATCTAATGTGCGGTCGTGATATACGTTCATGGTAATGGATATGATCTCGTGCCATGACCACACACGAGACTACTGGACAGTTCCGTGTACTGGAGGTTACCACGGCAACGCCCGAGATCAACAGCACAGTATCGCGATCACTATGACGCGCACCTCACACACGCGTCACAGTAGGCAGCCGGAAATCACTCACGTCGTCTGCACACCGCTGTCTTTCCCGCCGACGGGTCTTCCCAACACATAAAGGTATGTACTATTTTGTTTTATTCACTTGTTTGTTTGCTCACCTTGACAAAGGGGCGGGTTGCGCCCCGAAACGTTGGAATGCAACTTATCACCATGAATTAGTAAAAAGGATTTTTACCACTGTATCCAGTCTCTGAGTGCCGCTGTATCGAATAGAATTGCTGTTTACATATGCTGCAGAAGGCACCGGAGCACTTTACCCTCTGGTAGGTGAGTGCCAATCCGTCACAGCAAGTACCTATAGACATTGGGGCACCACGGTCCTCATAGTCATTTGGGATAAGGCACCCCCGGAAAAATATACCTCTATATTCATGATTATATACATATCAATACGTCCTAATTGCAAGGGAAGAGCCACAGGAGTCAAACACAGCACTGCAGCACTGACACTTTTGCACTTTGGGATTTATTAAGGAACAAGCCTCTTTCGGTCCTTATTGCATGGACTTTAGATTATTCAGCTATATTTTATCCAGCACAGATCAGGCATCAATATATGTCTCTCGCGATCTAGCAATAACCATCCATTGATACACACAATGTCTCAAGCGTCTAACCAGACCAGCTCGGCTACCAATTTGGTTAATCAGTACAGTTTCACTAACGCTGATGCAGAACGGCTGCTGTTCACAGAGGAACTCACTGAGGCCGATGAAGAACTGAACATGGACGACATCCAGCACTGTCTGATTAAACTAAAAAAGAGGGAATTGGACTTCTTAATGCACGGCATATCTCTTTCTAATTACCATCGGGATAAAATGATCCCTAGAGGATTCCGCGTGCGTAATGTCCCGACCATCGGCCGCTTTAACACTGAATTTTGCGACCGCTGGATCGGGATATTAAACAAGTGCAGCATGGACCTCATGCTACTTGTTATTGAAGAGGCTGGAAGGGAATTGAAGTCCACCAGGGAGAAGATCCTATCCTTTGAGGAAGAACATAAAAGCATATTAACCGCTGACAGCAACCAACAATTGATGCTCAAAATACGGACTCAGATTGAGCAACACAAAAAAGAACTTATCAAGTTCAAGAGGGGCAAGCTGACAGTGGTGAAGGAAGACTACGAAAATAACCAGGTCTACAGGTGGCTGGCAGGTGGTGAACCGGGCAACCACAGACCATACAACTACAGATCTAAACATAGTTGGCGGAGGCGCAGGGAAGATCGCCCAAGAGAGAACGTCACCTCTAACAGCGACAGTGACTTTGTAATGGCCGACTCTGAGGGTCCTTCTGAACTCACTCAGACCCCTTTACCGACAAAGCCTGCCGAGCAGGCAGGCGCAAAAGTAAGAGGACGCCCACCCGCCGGGGACAACAAAACACGCGGCTCCAGAAGCACCTCCACCAGGAAGAAAACGTAGTGTTCAACCTATCAGACCGCCCATTAAGTCCATTGGAAACTAAAGTTTTAAATTACGGTTTATCATTTGTTCCTACCTCAAAATTCGACCAACTCGGCTGGCATACAGAACTTTATAAATTTGCCCGTAAGCTACGTCTGCAGGAACATTTTCAGAACCATGCTTCTTCAACCCCTCCGGACCCCCATCAGGATTTCATCAGTAACATGCGAGAATCCAAGTTCGATCCAATTTCTTCTAATCCTTCCATCAAGACTTTTACACGACTGGTGGATGAATCAGTATTGAAATATGGAGCGGCCGCCACAAAAATTCATTACAACTTGTCCAAGCCAGAATATAGAGCGCTTAAACAGCTGGGAGAGTGTAAGGACATTATAATCCGCCCAGCGGACAAGGGCGGAGGAATCGTGATACAAAATCTGACAGACTACAAGAGGGAAGTGCACAGACAATTATCGGATCATGAGGTGTATGAATTGTTGAACACGGATCCCACTGTGCAATATAAAAAGGAAGTCGATGACATTCTCGACACAGCGGTCCAATCTCAAACGATATCTCATAAGTTACGATTGGCACTACAACAACCGTTCCCAATGACACCCATCTTGTTTACAGTACCAAAAATTCACAAGAGTATCACGAACCCGCCCGGCAGGCCCATCATCTCAGCCCACAAATCCATCTACCAACCCATCTCCATTTTTCTTGACAGCCTGTTACAGCCACTTATATGTCAACAACCTTATCATCTGAAGGATACCACCAGCTTCCTCAACCACCTAAAGTCTATTCCGCTGGTACCACCTGGCACATTGATATGCACATTAGACATATGCAACCTGTACACAAGTATTCCCCATCAAGCCGGATTAACAGCCATGAAACAGTTTCTCATACAGACGAACTTAACCACATTGGATCATACCTTATTTTTGAAGTTACTGGAACTAACACTCACACGCAACTATTTTATTTTTGATGGCCAGTTCTATCGCCAACTCAGCGGGTGCGCTATGGGAAGTAACGTTTCCCCGTCCTTCGCGAACGTCTTCATGCTAATTGAGGAACAACGTATGTTCTTTAACAACAGTAAGTTTGCTTCACACATACTCCACTACTCCAGATACATAGACGACGTGTTTATTCTATGGACAGGCCAACAAGCTGAGTTCGAGGACATGGTCCAATTCATCAACAGCAGAACTTCGCCCATCAAAGTAACAGCCCAGTGCAGTTTTAAACAATTAAATTATCTGGACGTTAACATATCAATCACCACGGAGGGTCTACAGACCGACTTGTTTCATAAACCTACCGACAAAAATACGTTACTCAGATTCAATAGTCACCATCCCATGGCTCTAAAGAAGGGATTACCTAAGTCCCAATACACACGGGCAGCCAGGATCACAAGCAGCCCAACAGCACTCCAGGGAGCACTTTCAGACGTAACACGGCGCTTCGTCAATAGGGGCTATCCCCGCAAGATGCTACGTGACATGGAGAAGGAAGCAGCGTGCAGCCAGAGGGACGATCTATTGAAACCACAAGTCAAAGAGGCTGTCAATATAATACCTTTTGTCTCCAAATACAACAACGTTAGCCCAGTCTTACCAAGAGCTTTGACAGCATTATGGCCTATAATACGATCTGATCAAAAACTCACCCCTCTACACAGAAAACGGCCAATGGTATGTCATACGAAGGGCAAATCAGTGAGAGACTTTGTGGTACACACGGATATTACCAACTTTAAACCCCTCCCTCCCAATACGTTCCTGTCAAAAGCCCCAGGGTGCTATAAATGCTTGGGATGTGAGACCTGCAAAAACATGACTGCCGGAGACACCTTCACCTCCAGTGCCACTGGCAGAACTTATTCCATAAGACACGTCCTCACATGTACTACAAATCATGTGATTTATGTAATAACTTGCCCATGTAAATTACAATACGTGGGGAAAACAGTTCGCACTGCCAGAGAACGGTTTGCAATGCACAGGTCTGCCCTTAAAATAGCATTGAAACAACGCAAGTCTGATCAACCGGTGGCCAGGCATTATGTAGAATGTGGACATAAGCTGAACGATTTGAACTTCCAGATCATAGACCATATTCCCAAAAGCATCCGAGGTGGCGACAGAGCTGGCGCCTTACTAAAAATGGAAGCACGATGGCAGTTCAAATTGAATACCACAAAACCAACGGGCCTCAATGACCGCATACAATGGAGCGTGTTCTGAGCCTCCTCCTACTGGCTCTCATCCATAGCACAAGTATGAATAAGGGACGAATGGATCTTTATATGCCTTACCATCACGAAGGACAGAAAAAGAACTATAACAGTCATTGATTTAAATCTATTTTGATAACGTTTAGGTATTTATTACTATAATCATACATACTACGGGTTTGGCCCTTTAATTATACCGCCGTCATCACACATACCATCGGTCACACACACGACACCGGTCTATCCCGATTCTCCTTTTTTCCTCTTCGTGCCCTCTCTTTCTCTTTTTCTTTTTTACTCTGGGGCCTATCTAGTGCCATGAGATCATATCCATTACCATGAACGTATATCACGACCGCACATTAGATGCCGACACTGTTGTATATTACAGCCTGAATTACTCTGACATTTTAATGTTCGCCTACAGTCTTGTTCCGCACCATAGCATCCCCCTTCTAGCTCTAATCACTTCTTTTCACAGTCACCTATTGTGATCTATACTCAGCCAGCGAACACACGGAGTCCCGTGGTTGCCATGACCACACACGAGACTACTGGACAGTTCCGTGTACTGGAGGTTACCACGGCAACGCCCGAGATCAACAGCACAGTATCGCGATCACTATGACGCGCACCTCACACACGCGTCACAGTAGGCAGCCGGAAATCACTCACGTCGTCTGCACACCGCTGTCTTTCCCGCCGACGGGTCTTCCCAACACATAAAGGTATGTACTATTTTGTTTTATTCACTTGTTTGTTTGCTCACCTTGACAAAGGGGCGGGTTGCGCCCCGAAACGTTGGAATGCAACTTATCACCATGAATTAGTAAAAAGGATTTTTACCACTGTATCCAGTCTCTGAGTGCCGCTGTATCGAATAGAATTGCTGTTATATATATATATATATATATATATATATATATATTTATATACACACACACACACACACACACACACACACACACACATACATACATATATATATACATACACACATACTATAAGGAAAAAAAAAAACCAAGACAGTCGTATCCATTAGTTAAGTTACCATCAAGACAAGTCAGTACATTTATTTTATATTAAGAGCAAATAGGAGCCCTAAGGAACACAAATTGTTTCACAAATTTCTGAACTGGTAAAACAATTTACACATTTAGGCCAGCAAAATTGCAAAGCTCAGTAATAGCACATGCAAAATAAGCCTATCAAAAACAAGTCCGTAACCGTTTAACAGTAGCAATGACAAAAAAAAACTATATATATATATATATATATATATATATATATATATATATATATATAATAAAAATTATATTAAAAAAAAATAATATATATATTTACACATTTATCTATGTATTGTTTCTTTAGGCTGCGATTCATCATTGACATGGAACCACAGGGCACTGGAAACCACGCACAAACAGTCAAATGGCATATGACTTGCTAGGCAAATAAATAAAAAATAAATAAAAAAGAACTGCTTGTGAACTTTAAAAAAAAAGTCTCCTCCCCACACCATCAAATGACTACATAGGCTTCCTGAACAGTACACAACACAGCCATACTTTTCTGCCATCCAGAGAGGTGTGTGCACATATTGGATAGCTATGGTAGTGCAGACATCCACGTTTTCACTCTCACCTCTATGGGGTGCGAGAGAAAGCTTGCGATACCGGCAGGAATATAGCTAAGAAAAAATGAATATCAAATGCAAGTTTAAAAATATAAAAAAATAATTAAATAAAAAAAAAAGTCTATGTGGTATTGCTATCTTTAAACTATATCAGACAATATAAAAAAAAGGATTACACACCGTTTCATCTTAAATAATTTGTTCTTAATAAAGCACTCGCTCATTGTTTGCAAGACAGATATTTTGAGTACCCGGCAATTTATAAGACCGCAAAAGTCCTGTAGAAGATTGAGATACAGTAATCAGCTCAAGCCTCCAGATTATAAATGGATTCCTGCTATGCTCTTCCCAGATAAACAAGGCCAATGCTCTACTTGTGGCTGTAGCCGGCCAGATGCTAATCAGGTTATAGAAAAGGAAAACACTGGGATCAAAGGACTGACGACAAGTCTTGTGGACAAGTTAGCAACATTCGGTCTCTACAGGGCTTTATTCTGCTAGATAAACTGCCTTTGATCAAATGCTGACCAACACGTATTATCCAGGCAGCCAATCACTCAAATAGCCAAACCATACAAAGTTACTGAATTGTGGGGCAGATTTATTAAGCCTGGTGAAGTGATAAAGTGGAAGGTGATAACACACCAGCCAATCAGCTCCTAACTGCCATGTTACAGGCTGGGTTTGAAAAATGACCGTTAGGAGCCGACTGGCTGGTGCTTTATCACCTTCCACTTTATCACTTCACCAGGCTTAATAAATCTCCCCATAAATTTGAAATTGTTAAAGTAATTGTTTGTCCTTCCTTCAGCACTGGTTAATGAAAGGGCTCTTTCTACTTTTGCTCTATGTTGGGTGACCCATTGAGAAATTGGCCTGTAGTTGAGTAGGTCAGACAAGCCTTCAGTCACATGACCGCATCCCCTCAAGTCATGTCACCGCTTCATTTGGATTCACTCACAGTTCATAAATTTACTGCACGTGTCGGACTTCAAAAATGTGATTAATGTTAGCAGTAGACTGGCTGCAGGTAATAGTGGGTAGGCCCCAAGCAGTGGTGGTGAAGTAGAAAAAAAATGTCTTAAAAAAGGTACTGTGTGGGCGCTCCTTCAGCGCGAGCGTGCCAAAAAATGGGTGTGGCCAAATGCCACATGGGGCGTGGTCAATTAAAATGGGGGCGTGATACACATATGGGGGCCAGACACACATATGACCCCAATAGTGCCAGATACCCATGCCCCCCCACATTGCCAGATACGCCCCCACCGTACCAGATGCACAAATGCCCTTAGTAGTGCCATATATGCCTCCACAGTGCCAGATATGCCCCAGCAGTGCAACTCACCGTTGTTGCTGCTGCCTGGGGCTGGCACGGTCTTCTGCTGCTGAGGAGAGGAGAGCGCAGCACGGGCTCCTAATACCCTCAGTCCGGTCTCCACATCGTCCTCCTACAGCGGCATCATCCTGTATATTAAACTGGCGCCGGTCCGTGAGCCAATCAGGGCTCGCAGTCTGGCAGCGGTGGCTCCATGAACCGGCGTTTCAGTGCGGGCAGGCAGGATAGCCTGAGGTGCACCGTGCGGGAGAGCAGAAGCGCATGCTGAGCTCTCAAACACCCGGTGTCTGCAAGGTGGCGGCCCGGCGGTACGCCATATTGGCTGGGAATTTCTTACAGGGACGCTGTACCGGGTGTGGTTCATAAGGTTGACATGCATTGGGTCGACCACTGAAGGTCGACATGGTCATTAGGTCGATATGTACAAAGTCTACATTTAAAAAGGTCGACATGAGTTTTGACTATTTTTGATGCAAAAAAAAAGAATATTTGTGAAAAACTCATGTTGACCTTTTTGCATGTCCACCTTCAGTGGTCGACCTAATGCTTGCCGACCTAACGACCGCCATCCAGCTGTACCACTCCGTACCGCTACACTTGCAGCACTGGCCCCAAGTGAATCTCCCAGC
Source organism: Pseudophryne corroboree (assembly GCF_028390025.1). Taxonomy (NCBI): domain Eukaryota; kingdom Metazoa; phylum Chordata; class Amphibia; order Anura; family Myobatrachidae; genus Pseudophryne; species Pseudophryne corroboree. Next base: position 24,285,885 of record NC_086455.1, read on the forward strand.
TACAGATTCTGCACAATGGTCCCTACCTATTAAATCCCAAATATGACCAAAAGACCCCAAAAAGGTGGTTGCCGGCGGGAAATACCAAAATAAAATATGGCGTAAAGGAAGTGGTACTTGGGCCAGATAAAGCTTTAATAAAAATAAAAATAAAAAGTTCTATAATCGTCCGCCCTTTAACTTTTTAAAATGTTGTTAAATCGGTAAACATCTTGCTGTACAAACACATTAATGTTTGATAACATTACGGCGCGGGTGGCCAGACTTTTGGACTGATCTTTTGCCATATATAACAGTATGTTATGTAGCACTTATTCGGTCAACTAGGCAAGAAAAAATTAAAACCATTCCAGTATAAAAGCTTAAACCCATTTAATTAAAAGAAAAAAAAAAAAATCAGAAGCCTCATTTGTTTCATCTAGGTAACCCTGACTTCAATACAGTTAAATTTAAGTAATATAGAAACATACATAGGGCGGGATTCAATTCTTTTCACCCCTTTCCACACCCGTTCTGTTTCTGCCCTCAGGGACGTGGTATCATTATTTCAGCTCGCTACCCCCGAAGTAGGGAGGCATCCAACCCTTTACACAGCTAAACCTGATCACTATGTGCGCAATATGCGCAATAACGGAGATCATTTTAGAAAGGAAATTGGGCATGTTATATCATTTGAATCCCACCCATAGAATTTGACGGCAGATAAGAACCACTTGGTCCATCTAGTCTGCCCCTATTTTTTTTTTTATCCTTCGGTAAACTCAACCCTTTTTGAACCTTAATTCTTTGTAAGGATATTCATATGCCTATCCCAAGCATGTTTAAATTGATCTACAGTCTTAGCCTCTTCCACCTCTGATGGGAGGCTATTCCACTTACCCACTACCCTTTCTGTGAAGTAATTTTTCCTTAAATTTTCCCTGAACCGGCTTCCCTACAGTTTCAGTGTATGTCCTCGAGTTCTAATACTTCTCTTAATTTGAAGCATGTTTCCCTCCTGAACTTTGTTAAGACCCTTGGTATATTTGAAAGTTTCTATCATGTCCCCCCTTTCCCTTCTCTCCTCCAAACTATACATGTTAAGATCTTTTAGCCTTTCCGGGTAAGTTTTGTGATGTAGGCCATGCACCATTTTAGTTGCCCTTCTTTGTACACTCTCTAATGTATTTATATCCTTCTGGAGATATGGTCTCCAGAACTGGACACCGTATTCCAGATGGGGCCGTACCAATGACCTATACAGTGGCATTATTACTTCTTTTTTCCTGCTACCGATTCCTCTCCCTATGCAACCAAGCATCTGACTTGAATTTCTCATTGCTTTGTTGCATTGCTTCCCTGCCTTTAAGTCACTTGAAATAGTGACTCCTAAATCCCTTTCCTCCTCAGTAGTTTCCATTATAGTACCCTTGATACTATATTTAGCCTTTGAGTTTTTGAGACCCAAGTGCATGATTTTGCATTTTTTAGCATTAAACTGTAGTTGCCACATTCTTGACCATTTCTCAAGCCTACCTAGGTCATCAATCATTTGTTTTACCACTCCTGGTGTGTCTACCCTGTTGCATATCTTTGTATCATCTGCAAAAAGGCATACTTTCCCTTCAACATCATTTGCAATGTCACCAACAAAGCAGGCCCAACATGCTGTGCTTAAGGTTCCGGCCAGTACACAAAAGCAGAATAGGTAACAGGAAATTGAAGAGTGTAGATCAATAATGGACATTACAGACATGAAGCTGATGCATAATTATGCAACCTAAGCATAATGGTGCCAAGTGACAGATTAATTGCTGATATCTTGCATGCTCATTATTATTGAAAACGGAAAAAAAACATCAGTCCCAATCTTGTAGAAGTGCAAAGATGTGTCTACTCAAACAAGTCTGGCCGCAGTAGGTGTACAGGCCGGGTATGGGACTCAGGGTCGACACCCATTCGTTGACAGTGGGTAGATAGACACTAGAAATTGGCTGACAGGGCCAATAGGTCGACATGAGTTTGTTTTTGTTGGTGTCGTTTTCGCCGTCAAGTGACCGGGAACTTGAATTAGTAAACCGCGTCCCCTTGCATGGCTTGCGAAGGTTACCGTTTCCAATCGTAGTCCACATGGATCGTAAAGTATGAACGTCCAAAAAAACAAAACAAAAAACGTGAAAAACTCATGTCGACCTTTTTTCATGTTGACCTAATGGCCGTGTCGACCTATTTCTAGTGTCGACCTAGAGTCCGGATACCGTACAGGCCGACCAGCGAGCAGTAGTGATCATCTGAACTGGCCACTATACACTAGTTAAAACAGCAACTAACCGTTTGACCACCTCTGTATTATAGGGTCTGAAGCAAACTATGACCCAGATTTATCAAGCCTTGGAGAGTGATAAGTAGCACGGTGATAAAGTACCAGCCAATCAGCTCCTGTCATTTTTCGAACACAGCAGTTAGGAGCTGATTGGCTGGTACTTCATCACCGTGCTATTTATTACTCTATAAGGCTTGATAAATAGGGGCCTTAGCTTCTAGAAGCCACCCGTACTCATTTGAGAAAGTTGACCGACACTGTAAGACAGTGTTGTGAGGACAGGGGAGGCAGAGTCTCACCTGTCATACTCAAGAGTTTTGACTATAAAGAATCAGCATACAAAGATGATATATAGAAGTTTAAATAACTTTGTATTATTTATAGAATCTTTATATTTTTCTAATAAATTTTTATAGTCAAAACATTCATCAAATAATGTGTGTACAGATGTGGTTCCGATACTAGCCATTGCCTCCCCAGCCACTGACCTCACGTCACTACTGTAAGGTACTGTACTAGTCACCGTGGACTACCCATTTATTCAAGTGAACACAAGATTTTGGCCGTTGTTTTGGATAATTGGGAAGAAATATCGAAGGTGCAAAAAAGCTTTACACAGGAGATACACCTGCGAGACAAGGCCTGCGATGCAACCAGCGATTCTTTTCATGGCGGCACAAGGAGTCTGCTGAACCTTAAAGTGCATATACATGAACAAAACAAGAAGTAAAAAAGGTGACACTACAAAAACATTGCAGAACATGGACAAGGTTTAAGAAAACTCAATATAAGCTGTAGGGCAGCAGCAGCCAAAGGTTTGGTAGTGGGTAGATGATGGTGTAAGGGAGGGAAGAGGGCTTTATTCGTGAAAGCTTACAATCTAAATACATTTCAACATTGCACACACAAGATTTCCTGTCCAGCAGAGAATTAAAGCACATCAATGTTCTAGATCAGTTCATGGACAAAACTTTTTAGTTCCCCCATCATGGTATAGGAATGTTTATATGTACATTTATGTGCGTCTCTGGGGGGGGTTTTATCCAATACATCCTCTTGGAAGTTTCATTTTAAGCTTTTATTGCCTTACCCACAATCTCCTTGATTCCATAAAGTGATCTAAAAACATTCAGACACCAAAGTAGAAAAGGGCAAGAGGATCGCACAAATAAATGACAACACTACTTTTCATCTAAAAATCCTTGTGAGCTTTGCACAACTGTTACGAGTCAAGCAATATATAGAAAACAATACAGAAAACTGGCACAAATACAGCGACACGCGTCTTTTTCCCTCACTCAATTCTAAGCAAAATGTTTAATTTGCCAAGTGAAAAGTGGCAGGGCTCCAGGAATCCGAGGCAGAGGGTCGGGGTACAACTTTACACCTCCAACAAACACAGTATATAGTAAACACAACAGAATTTATTTAAAAAAAAGAAAAAAGAAAAAAAAAAAAAGACCACCCATGTATCATACAGTCCTATCTGACAACACATACACACAACTACAAAGAATAAGATCCTTCATTGTACAAATAATTCTTCCTACGCAAAAAGTCCACTATTTCAATACAGGCAGAAGATTGTATAAGAGCTGCATTGTAAAGAGTCTCTGAACTCTTCCCAGAGGGAATAAAAAAAAAAAAAATTTTTTTTTTTTTTTTTTAAACCCACACAACACACTTACTTGCATTCTCCAGGAACAGTACATCCACCGTGGATTAAGTCACATCCCTGTTTGCATATAGCTGGGGAAAAACAAAAAAAACAAAGCTTTTAAACTACAATTTCTTTCATTCATCGGAAGGAAAATTTTAATAACAAAAACTTCAAATTGGTAAAATTTAAAAACACGTCATGGCCTAGACCTGAACTGTCCAGTTGGAGGTCAGTGGGTCACATGATCTTTGACCTAGGTAACAAACTTAACATAAACGCATCCTATAGTGCTGGGACTTCCCACTAGGCAGGTGCCTAGGGGCGCCACAAGCTGCAGGCAGCACAGCAGTCCCCTAGCATCTGAGCTTTAAAGTGACCCAATTCAGCTGCTGCTATTTGGACACAGAAGAATGACTGCATGCCCCATGATGCAGCAGGGTGAGTCTCAGGAGAGGGCACATGTTAACGCTCCCAGACTCTCCTCGGTACGGACCTAATCTTCCAGACTCCTGGACTGTACATGTGCTGCAAGAATTCTACGCCTGCAAAAGGCCAAAAATCAAGATCGCTAGAGGGAACAAAGTCCAGATCTTATAAATAAAAGACAGCTGGTGTTGCTTTCTTAGATACGAGATCAAATAATCTGTATGTTCACAAATTTTGTTACCTAATATAGATGTGTCCTCCTACATCTTGCCTCAATACGCCATGCAGCAGAAGGTGCCTTGCGCGAGTTAGCCGGCAGCTTCCGGGCAGCTGTGATTACGCCGGGTGTCTTTCATTGCTGAAACTGCATCAAATTTGCACACACAAGCAGCTTACGACGATATGCGGCATGCCTATATTGTGTGTGCAATGGGGGCTGTATCTGCATATGAGATACTACATTACAGTAACGCCCAAGAGAAACGCTGTAATCTAGCATTTCATATGCAGATACAGCCGCAGTCGCACACAAAATATAGGCATGCCGCGTATCATTTTAATCAGCAGAAGCTGCTTGTGCGTCCTATTCATATAGCAATGCGACTTAGACACATTTAAATGGAAAAAGACGCACATAAAGACGCTCCGTGCTACAGAGTCACGCCACGGCACAGCATAACTAGAAGGCCTGTTTAACATGACTGCTGCAGGATGTAGGACACATCTGTGCAGATTAGATGTCAACTATAACAGGTTGTCAACGTACCTTGTTTACATTCTTCCCCCATCCAGCCTTCCATGCAAGCTTTATTTCCATTATGGTCACAAGTATAATGACCAACAAAGTCATCCCTGGGACGGCAAAGCTTGTTGCACGTAACTCCATAGTAATTTGCGTCACACTTGACTCGAATTTTCACGTCAAAGTGGGCAACGTGGCCATGCAAGGCCAAGGGGGTCCATTGGTCTTCCGGGTTGATAACTCCAGTGTAGGGAACACGATCAATCAGAAGACTGTCATCTGGAAAGAGACACACAGATCAGTTGTGTAATAGGTGACATTCTTATTGTGCTATCTAAAATGGGACAAAGTGCCCAGTTCTAAGACGTAATTAAAGACGTAATTGTTTTCCATTTCACCAGAGCCATATCTTCGTCGCTATCACACAGCATTTAGCGCGGCTACTTAGGTCGAGAGCTCACATTTATGGACAGTAAAACCATTAACAAACGTAGAAGGGTTGTTAGTTCTATGAACAGAGCTCAATGCAAAGAAAAAAAAAACCTGACAGAAGTTAATGTTGTTAGAGGTACAGAATTAGGGGGCAGGTGGGGAGGAAACAGAAACCCCCACTAACTTAAAAGATGGAGCCCGTTTATTTCTAGTGTAGGGTTCAATTCAGAATGGAAAAAAAAAAGGAGCAAAATTAAAAAAAAAAGCAAAGGCATTTCCTATTCAACAATATGAACAGGATACAGACTGTACAGCTCATCCCTGCATTCTCAGACTGTTCCGTTTACCACAGCGGAACATGCATGAGGAAAACACAAATTCCCTTAATTTATTATTGTTCTTACAGAGTAGAACGTCACTATTTTAAAACCATCAGTCCGCAGAATGGAACAGCGGTGATGTCTTACTCTAAAACAGCTACTGCCAAAAGCAATCTATTAGCCCGCAGACCAAAAGACAAACAGATGTCAGGCCTCCATGTAAATTTAGGTTCTGCAGGACATGATTGCATTACCACTGCTGGCAGAGCTAGCTGCTGTAGTAAAATGCAGATAGAATGGCCGTTTTCCAAGGCAGGAGACCCAAATTCATATACAAGTTAAGGAAATATAGATTTATTTATTTTTACTTAATTTGTGAGCAACAGAAGCATAAATGAAATTATCAAAATCATTTAATCGAACCTTTTGGGACCTTCACATTATCAAACAGCACTCAAGAACAGCTCATTGGCAGGGCATATGAAAACTAGGCTTTGCCATGCTTACTACTGGCAGACATATAAGCAGTCTCCGTTCACTAGAACCTCAAAAAAGGAGTAAGGAGTCTATTTACTAAGCCTTGGGTGCAGGTAAAGAATCAGCTCCTAACTGTCATTTTTCAAACACAGCCTGTAACATGACAGTTAGGAGCTGATTGGCTGGTACTTTATCTCCGTCTACTTTATATCTGTCCAGGGCTTAGTAAATAGACCCCTTACTCCACTACGTACTGTATTTCTGCACATATGTAAAGAACTTTATATATTGGTGGTCATTCAGAGTTGTTCGCTCGCTAGCAAATTTAGCAGCCGTGCAAACGCTATGCCGCCTCCCACTGGGAGTGTATTTTAGCTTAGCAGAAGTGCGAACTAAAGGATCGCAGAGCGGCTACAACTTTTTTTGTGCAGTTTTAGAGTAGCTCAAAACCTACTCAGCGCTTGCGATCACTTCAGACCATTCAGTTCCTGATTTGACGTCACAAACACGCCCCGCATTCGCCCAGCCACGCCTGCGTTTTTCCTGGCCCGCCTGCATTTTTGTGAACACTCCCTGAAAACAGTCAGTTGACACCCAGGAACGCCCACTTCATGTCACTCTGCGGCTGCCAGTGCGACTGAAAAGCATCGCTAGACCCTGTGTAAAACTACATCATTCGTTGGAATAGTACGACGCGTGTGCGCATTGCACCGCATACGCAGAAGTGCCTTTTTTTGCCTCATCAAACGAATACAGCTAGCTAACAACTCGGAATGACCACCATTGTGCAGATCGAATATGATAATCGCTCTAAGGATCAGAGCGTTTATCAGAGTGCACCCTGTAAACCCAAACCTATTTTTACCTCAGCGTGCACTCTCTTCAGTGGGATCAGGCTGGGCATCTCAATTTAAGCAGCTCATAATGATGTATTATGTACACTGCTGTCTGTGGCATGGAAGTAAAGGGACAACTGGAGAATACTGTACGAGGCTGGGATGGGGGAAATCGGGAAATTCAACAAGATGGACACCTTTAATTCACAGAATACCTCAAAAAAAAATCATCAGGTTCTGTGAGTCGAGGATCTTTAAAATATGCAGTTTTTTCCCCCCAGAGTCCCCGACAGAATGCTGATCTTTAATCGGCAGAACAGGTAATTGATGCTCAGATGTTTGGTCTGCATACCAGTGTTGTCCAGTTTTACCATTTCACTTTAATACATAAATTTAATTGCATTTGCAAGCAGCTTAGTGGAAAAGCTACTGGGCAGTGCTGTGAGGGACCCCCCCCCCAAAAAAAATAAGCTGGAGTTGCCGATAGCAACCAGTTGATTTACTACATTTTATGACCTATTTGAACTCTAAAACCGTATCTGACTAGATGCTAAAAAAAAAAACCCCCACTACTTTTTGCACCATAGTCAATGTTCTACACCATGAAATATTTGGAGCACCATCTTTTCTCCTCTGCACCTTTGCAATGACGGCAACATTCAATCACTTTTTAGCCCAGGGAAATAAATGATGAAGGAAGTAGCGGTATTAAAAAAAGATTTTAACATTAAATATAGTCAGGTTGCTAAGGTTACTGAAATGAACATAACTGTTCTGTTTTTATTCCAGCGGATCTCTATTATGGTAACACAATCTGAAGGGAATTTAGAGGCGCGACAAACTGCAGTTTGCAGTGTTACCACAATCTTTCCCTTTCAGAACACCGATTATCTCTGTAAAGAAAACGCATCACTGCCAGCAGGAACCAAGACACCCGGCCGCAGCCTGCCAGCCAGAAAATACGCCAGGGGTCCTGGTCGGGTCGTTTTAGCACAAGATGCAAATATGAAACACTAAAAATTCCTGTTCACCAAACTGACCTGCTTCCATCTCTGCATCAGGCACAAATGCATCTAAACAACTATATAATGCCAATTATTTGGTCAATCATGCACATTACAATCTATTTTGCAGTGTCAGTAATTATCCCACCTGCTTCCATAGACTAGCAGTCCTGAAAACATGACCTGCTGGAGGTACTTGAGGGTTGGAGTCGAGAATGACGGCTGTAGATGGACATTTTATTACAACTGTTCTACAGGTAATGAAAAAATGAGGCAGATGTATGAAGCCTGGAGAAGTGATAAAGCAGTGATAAAGTGCAAGGTGATAATGGATCAGCCAATCAGCTGCAATATGTAAATTCACAGATAAAAGCTGATTGGCTGATGTGTTATCACCTTGCACTTATGACTGCTTTATAGGTAGTGGGGATCAGAATGGAATAATACGATAACTTGCTATGAGAAATGTGTTATATCAGCAAAGTTACCTGTAAAAAAGTTTTCATCCCGATCCAACCTACAGTATATATACCACTCAATCTACTTTTCCTTATTTTTTACCCAAATACAACCCAGAAATTGTCAGGCATTATCAAGGACTGATGTAGGTCAAGAACATATTTAAAAGCTTATCTAAAATGATTTAAAAAAAAATAATAATTATATATATATATATATATATATATATATATATATATATATATATATATATATATATATATATATATATATATATATATATATATATATTTTATATATATTGTTTGTCTAGCCACCAGGTACACACTGGGGGCTGAACTTACATTTCCTGGGCGGCTGCTCCTCTGTGCAGCCGCCGGATTGGGAGGGGTGGCCGGTGGGGGTGTACTGCTGGGCTGACCAATTGGCAGCGTGGCAGACACTCAGGGAAAATGCAGGTCCCTTGAGATTGACAGCTTCTAGAAGACGATGTTCTGGCAGCCAGTCACTCTGTGCTTAACCATGCCAGGCAAGTGTTTAAAGAATTCCAGAAAACATGACCTGTTGGGGGTGCTTCAAAACTGAAGTTGAGAACCACTGATCTAGAGGGAATCCGATTTTCACGAAGCACACAGACATACAAAACATTAATGCAGATGACAAAAATCTCAAGAAATAGTATAAAATTAATTTCAGGAAGACAGATCAAATCAAAACACAGACAGGTACGCTATTCTCACGGTCTACAACACACTGGCATGGTTACAGAAAGCAGGCAGGCTAGAACGGGAGGCAACCTCATTACAAACATGCACATGAACCATCTTATTCCGTCACTGAACAGATGGTAACCTCTTGGGAGGAGAAGGGGGTTGGGGGTGGGAGGGGCGCAGCCAACATCCAAAGGGACATTTCAATAGTTTGTGCCGCTGGGTGCAAATGACGTGGGCACCCATAATTTCTGAAAACAACCGAATTACGCAAGCATACTAAAGAAAGTTTTATAAATATAAACATGCAGCTATTAAATAAGGTGTTTATTACATACTTTGTTTATAAAATATTATCTATTCAGTGTCACAAGATGTGCTCAAACCAAGACAAACAAATAACACAACACAAGGCAATCAGAGGGATTGTTGTAAGCATTAAACACAATTGGTATAATCACAGTGGACCAATGAAGCATTGCCCATTTCAGAATTTTTTATTTATTTATTTATATTTGGGCTCTATTGTTAAGTTGTGTTAGGATTGAACTGCCTTAATTATGGAATCGAATAGCTGAATAAACCTCCTCAAACAGAATTAATCCATGCAAGAAAATACTATTGCTCAGAATCATCTAAAGTCTTTGCGATTTCCCTGCTGATTTCTAAATAACTGTATTTAAATGACGGTGACACAGCTTTTGCATTGTTGCAACCAAGTCATTAGTATGGTCCTCAGAGGTCTCGTTAGTCATGCCTGTACTGTAACGCTCAGGAGAGTTATACTTTATTGGGAACAGTCACATCAACATGTAGAGGATTGTAAAGATGCTGATCAATTCAGGCACACATCTAGTAAAATAATGGCACTTACCCACGTTGGTGTCATTATCCCAGTCCCAAGCCTCCAAAATTAACGTGAACGATCTCTGAAATGAAAGAAAGTAAAGATAATTAAAACAAAAATTTCTTAGATAACGCAAATAAATACATTGCAGGGACACACACTATGTCTGGATGACAGGAAACCGTCTCTGCCTTGGCGTACTACAGATTTGTCTTCACCGGTTGTCCGCACGCCATATAGCGTAAGACACCCAGCATGACCTAGACACTCTGAGTGGTATATTTACTAAAAGGTCGATTTTGTCGAATTAAAATCGATGCAAATTGATCTCGATCAATTTTGGGTTCTGAAACTCGCATTTGCTAACAGCTGATTATTTATATAAAGGTTTAAATATTACTACATGCGTGTTTTAGCCTTGGAAGTAAAACATCGATTTTAAATCAAAATGGACCTTTAGTAAATACACCCGAGTGTAGCAGCATACAGTATTTTCCATTACTTATTGTGTAATATTTGCATCGCACCAGAGACGCTAGCCTGCTACTATAACCGCACAAGGATTGGTATTACAAAGTCACAGACGAATCCCTATGGAACTTGCTGTAAGTAAAAGCAGCAGCTGCTTACAGTGGAGTCATTTTTACAGATTCAGTCGGACGCTGATGTACAAATGTTGCACAACAAATATATCAGCGTAAGATAGCAATATAGGTTTGGTCTCCTCTAGGTATTAGAATGATGTGAATAAAAAAAAACCCGCACATTTAAAGCACAGAAGACATGCGGCCAAATGGCCCAGAATCCGGTGCACCGAGAGGGGCTGCTTTGCACGGCTGAACCGCAAATATGGACACGTCCGTAGGAACCGGGGTTCAGTACTACAAGTCAAAAGGTAACCCACATGCACCAAACCTGCGCAAATCTAAGTTTTAAACTATAAAATTTGACAAAGCATAATTCCCATTTGCACAAATAGTTAGTGGGATGATTGGCAGCCTTGCACTTTAAAAAAAAAAAGGTTACAAGTGGAATAAAACAATATATAGCAGCACTTCTATCTCCCTGTAGATTGTAAGCTTGCGAGCAGGGCCTTCCTACCTCTACGTCTGAGATTACCCAGTTTTGTTTTAATCTTGGTTTCCATTTGTAAAGCGCAACGGGATTTGCTGCGCTATATAAGAAATTGTTAATAAATAAAACCGAATATTGGGGGTAATTCTGAGTTGATCGCAGCCTCAAGTTTGTTAGCAATTGGGCAAAACCATGTGCACTGCAGGGGAGGCAGATATAACATGTGCAGAGAGAGTTAGATTTGGGTGTGGTGTGTTCAATCTGCAATCTAATTTGCAGTGTAAAAATAAAGCAGCCTGTATTTACCCTGCACAGAAACAAAATAACCCACCCAAATCTAACTCTCTCTGCACATGTTACATCTGCCCCCCCTGCAGTGCACATGGTTTTGCCCAACGGTTAACAAAGTTCCTGCTGCGATCAACTCAGAATTACCCTCATTGTAATACAACTTGGAATGCCTCCTGTATATAGGATGTATTACCAGTCTCCCCAATTACACAGGGCTATGGAAATTACAGTGGTGAACAACAATTTATCCCTCATCAGCGAGCATGTATGTAGGCTATACACTGCAAAATATTACGGTAGATCCAGAAAGCATGCAGCTAGTAACTTTACAGAAGATCATTAAATGGGGAAAAAGCCAAAATAAGTGGCAAAGTATGTGCAATATACACACATTATGAACTTTCAGTATTCCTTGAAAGAACTCAAAAGAAATGAGTTAAAATAAAGGGATACAGGTGGAGTATCCCATATCCAAATATTCCGAAATACTGAATTTTTTGAGTGAGATAGTGAAACCTTTGTTTTATGATGGCTCAATGTACACAAACTATGTTTAATACACAAAGTTATTAAACAGATTGGCTAAAATGACCTTCAGGCTGTGTGTATAAGGTGTATATGAAACATAAATGCATTCTGTGCTTAGACTTGGGTCCCATCGCCATGATATCTCATTATGGTATGCAATTATTCCAAAATACGGAAAAAAATCAGATATCCAAAAAAATTCTGGCATTTTGGATATGGGATACTCAACCTGTAGTAACCATTAAGCAGTTTTGCAATTGGGTGGTGCACGGGTGGAAAGCTCAAAAGCACCTCTAATTTAATGTATCTTGGGGGCTGCAGGCACAAATGGGGGAACCCAGTCCTAGGACTAGACCTACATGTGTATTGAAGAACAGCTTATTGCAGAGACCAGCGACCCATATCTGTTTAGTCAGAGGGGATTACCCAAATCTCGCCCTGACCAATAACAGTACTTTTCGTATCACTGCAATCTCTCTGCGCCCCCCCAGAATCCTGTGCTCAGGTCACGTGCCCCCCTAGCCCTCCCCCCTAGTTACGGCCATGACTGCACTAACTTCTTTAACCAGCTTTCATTCAATCAATCTACATGTTACAGGTCTGCATACGCTATACGGTTAGAAATGGGCATAAAAGCTACTGCTGATGCTGCCTGTGTTCTCCCTAGTGAAAACCATCAGTGCCGGTATCTAGCTACAGTTTTGCATCCTCAACCGGTCACAGATTACATGTTTATAGGTTTATTTTGGTTCTTACAGCTCTTGGGATGAATGGAGGGCTCCATTTGAGACCTCTAACTAGCAGGGTGTCCACAACGGTTCTAAAAATGTATGGAACAATGTAGAATCATAATATATGCAACATATCAAAAAGGGGAGCGGCACGAAGCAATCGAGAGTGAAATTAGAGAGAGATAAAGTACTAGCCAAATCAACTCTTAACTGCCATGTTATAGGCTGTGTTTGAAAAAATGACAGGAGCAGATTGGTTGGTACTTTATCACTCTCCAATGCTTACTGCATCAAGTGCTTTAAAAGGTCATCACTTAACGTGGCACCAAGTCCAACGATGTGTCGCCAAATGTCACAGGATGTCTGGCTCTGCAAATATTTGCTTATTATGGTAGGCTCAACATCGCAAGCTTCCTATGCATCTCTATGGAGTGCGGGGAACATCTGGCCAAGCTGCAGGATGTATGTGCCACGGTGACGTTTGACAGCACACCGCCTGGAATTGAATGGCCCTTTCACGTACACTGTAGTGATTGGTTGGGGGGGGGGGGGGGGGGGTTTATTTAAATGCCACTTTTACCAATAGAACCTTCAGTACTCTGGACAGTGTGCATATTTATTTATTAGGTTTTATTGTTGTCCGTTTTCATAAAATAGGCTCTTACCATTGCAGAGTGCTTCTAAATGTAGCCAGGAATGATGCTGAAAGCAAGTGAAAGATTACGGCATGAATGGTGTGGAGCAGGGGTATCCAACATACGGCCCCTCCAGCTGCTGTGGAACTACACATCCCAGGATGCACTACCACAGTTTTGCTACTAGGGTATGCTAAAACTATGGCAGGGCATGCTGAAGTGTGTAGTTCCACAGCAGCAGAAGGGCTGCACGTTGAATACCCCTGGCTTACATAACTGCCTCACAGCAGTGAGGTCTTGTGTTTGATTCTCACCAAGGCCCTAGCTGTGTGGAGTACGCATGTTCTACCTGAGCTTGTGCGTTTCCTCCCGCAATCCAAAAATACAGGATACTGGTAGGTTAATTGGTTCCCAACAGAGATTTAACCCTAGTAAGTTTGTATGTGTGGTAAGAAATATGGATTATAGGATCCACCGTGGCTAGCGAACAACCGAATATTCCCTGTAAAGCACTGTGGAAGAGGTGTATGCTGCATAAACACGGGATGTAGTTACATTTACCGGCTGCCGGGACCCCGGCGCCGGAATCCTGACAGTCAGGGAAATGAAGGTGGTCGGAAGCCCCGTATTCCCACTCAGGTGGCGGTCCACGCCCCCACCCGAGCGGGAATAAAATAAATGTGGAGAGCAAAGCTAGCCACCGGGCCCGAAGCGTAGGGATTGCAGCAAGCCCACAAGGAATCACTGCACTCGCCATCGGGATTCCGGCGTCAGTCTCCTGACCACCCGTATTTCATACCGGATCCATAATTACATCATGCGAGTACGCTGAAGAGAAGCAACAGTGAAGAGGCAAAGTGCCGATGACCGTACCACAGCGTGAGAGCGTTCGCTCTGACAAGGGAGGTTCTAGTATAGGTACTGAGTTCTACATGAGATAAAAGGTTTGTTTTGTTTCCACTGAATGGCAATTAGAACAGGATTTTTCAGACAAAAATAAACTTATCACAACTAAAAGGGATTTGCATTAGCGAAGGACAAGAATATTCAAATAGAATAAAACAATTATTTTATTAAATTGGGATAGCCCGATGAAGCTTCCTTTCAGTTACACTACAGCTACACACTCCCTGATTCTGTTAATCCTGTGTGTGCAAGCGGTATCCGGACTCAAGGTCGACAACAAAAAGGTCAACGCCAATTGGTCGACACACCTTAGGTCGACATGGACAAAAGGTCGACATGGACAAAAGGTGCACTAATTGGGGTTCCCGGCCACTCTACGAAGAAAACGACACCAAAAAAAACCATTAAAAACTCATGTCGACCTTTTTCCATGGCAACCTTGTTCCTGTCGACCTTGTGTCCATGTCGACCTAAAGTGTGTTGACCAATTGGCGTCGACCTAAGGTGTGTCAACCTTTTTGTTGTCGACCTGGAGTCCCAGATCCGTGCAAGCACATCAGTTTGCTAGTGTATGGCTCACAGGAACCAGAGATGGACAGAGAAACGGAGCCACAGGTACTACAAGACAGGCAGCACAAATCTCCAGGCAGTGTAGGAGAGGCCAACCACTGGACACATTAAATGAGCTATGAACACGGTCCTCTTTAGGCCATCATCTTCTGCTTTCTGTGTCCAGCGATGTACAGTAGCACCTGGAAGGTGAGCACGTCAGACAGAACGGGACGAGAAGTGAGGCAACATGTGGAAGAACAGCCTCTGAATGCACAGCAGAAAGGAAGGCCGAAGCCATGCTGTAACTACTGGTAACATGAAATTATCAGAAGGCCATAGGACCAGGTCTTTGTGAGGAGTGACCACATATCCTGTAGTGGTGGCTTCCTAACCTAAAAGGACAACTTCCTGCTGTGTCTGTCAACAGCCTCCCTAATGTGAAAGAATAAGTCATGGGCATAAACAACTAGTCACAGATGCACGCTCACATTGTCTATGGGGATACGGGAAAGAAAAAGATACAGCAGCACATTATGTTGTGTTTGGCTGTAGTCTAAAAATAAAAATAAAAAGTGTTTTAACCTCAATAATTAAGAAATACAACCCCTTCCCAAAAACAGGTATTCTCCACCTCATGTACCACTTCTCTTCCTCCAACAGATATTAGATCATAAACCCACCATTACATACTAGAATACTTCAAACATGGTAGAGAAGAGAGGTTTTGGCACGACATCATACCCTAAACCTAAAGGAGCAGACTAGATGGGCCAAGTGGTTCCATCTGCCCTTATACTCTATGTACACTGTACACACAATTTGTGGTCCGATTTCCAGCACTGGAACTTTACAATAACGTCTGCCCACATCCCGATAACAGACAGTCTCAAGTCACAGCGCAGAATGCGACCAATGCAGCAACGGGCCTACAGCTGCACATGGTCTTCCACTGTTCTAAGCAAGCGGCTATATAACGCTATGTTTGTTTCTCTTACACATAATTAGTATTGACACAAAGAAACGGTTTCATCTGATTATTATTTTTTTCTTTTGTACAATAGGCACCGCATAGTTGGCAAGAGCGAAGGTGTGGGCAAACCCGACATTAATCCCTTCAAGTATAAACTTGACTAAAATGTTTCCGTAGAGTAAATGAAGTGTGACCAGGTCTAAACTTTGAATACTTGTGGTTTCCTCAATGTGTGTCGTGTACCTTACTTGTGGTTGTTAAGAAGGAACATTTTAATTATATTGCTCAGTCTGTCGAGGGCAAATGTTCTAGTCCCCACACAGACATGTTGGCTGGCGGAAGTTACCAAAGTGGTAATTTTGTTCCAATTTAATATGCATTTACTACAGCTTCCATATTCAGCAAGATGAAGCTGATCAGCTCAGGTCATAACGAGAAAGACACAAATGAAAGAGAAATGGGAATTACACACAGCAGTCACCAGCAATTTGTGGGTATGCAACTGGGGGCCACAAGTTCCAGCAGGTTCTTCAGCGGGTTATGGGAAGAACAGGTCCCCAAAAGCCTGGCACACAAGTTTCAGACCAATCTTTTCTGCAGAGACACCTAGTCAATAGACTCATTCCATACGCTACATCTTTGAACGTAGAAGACTTTGCCCTTTTGTGCACAGCTAGTCCATGATGCCGAGGTGGTAACACAGGTCACTGTATAGCAGCTAGTAATAGCAGAGAGGTCCTTTATCCTTCAACAAACATAGGGGTGGTCGTTTCAATTAGATTAGCTTTGGACTTGCACATTTTTGCTTGTAGCCCTATAGGGCGAGAACAAGCCGCAAGATAAGGTGCAGTTGCCAGCGTTTCCACGTTGATGCAGTGGCAACTCGCCCCTGTGCTGCTCAAATAACCCAACCCCTTACTTTGAGCTCCAAATTCAACAATTATAATGCACAAGTCCTCTTCAGATTACATTAAAAAACTGTCACAAAACATATTCCTGGTTAAAGACGCACATAGCTGTGGAGTCGCAAGGAACCAGAGACATCCCAGAGGCATGAAAGAAATGTTCAACCACGTGAGCCTGGTGGGTGAAGGAACATATGAATATGCACATGTTAAGACTTGGTGTGTGTTTTAGATATACGTTCAGGTACATTTTGTTTAAACAGTGCATGCCTACCCTTCCTAGAAAATAAATTTCTGTTTTATATATTACTTTCCCAGACGTACATACCTATGGATTTTCACGCACGCTTTTTTTTTTTGTTTTTTAGTAAGTAGACCTATAAAAAGGCATATACATCAATGAGTACTAGGTACATCCGCAGTAACCGGGATGACCCACCTTTCTTGCCATAGCAGTTAAACTTGTTTGCATTTGCCAATGTCGGCACTAACAGCTGAAGCACAACCTGCCAAAGAGTCGGGTGCAGCAGTTGTAGCGCATGGTATTCTGACGAGTAAGAGCAGAGAACACTAAAAATTTGCAATGTTCTAGTACCAGGAGTAACTGCGCAAAGTAGCTGTCGATTTCCTCTTTCATTCCTTGTTCTCCCCCTCCCCAATATGGTGTATAGGAGTCTGACAGCGCTGTATTATACAGTACATTAAAGCTTTGCATTCCTATGTAGAAAGGCAGCAGCTATTTTGTCTAAACCAATATTTGGGAGCCTCATTTTATACTAGGAACCAAAGGTGAAATGAGGTACAGTACTTGTTTGTGAGAAGCTGTAGCGTTAAGTGGATGGATAGGCTGCGGTCGCAGGCATGTTGGACACCCCAATAACAGATCATCCTTCCAAACAAAACCCATCAGAGAATGCAATAAAGAATATATAGGCATGGAACACCTTGCAACGCCCAATCTCTTTAGTCTTTGGGGAAAATAAATAAGTTACGAGCAACAACACCACAAGCAAACACATAAGCAACAAAAGCATATTTGCTAGCCTTCACATGTGACCCTTAGAGATTATTTTTTTTTTTGGAGATTGTAATGTGAAGTTAAGTGCCACACATGGTCCATAAAAAGTTTAGGATGCCCTTTTCTGCTAAAGAAGGTCACAGTATCTTGCTAGAATCAGGGAATTCTGCATTGCCAAGGATACTGGAATTGCATCCTAAATAAAACACAGCTCTCACTTTTGTGCCTAGGGCAGAGGTTCCCAAACTGTGTGCCGTGGCTCCCTGGGATGCCTTGGGGCACTTGCATGGGTGCCCTGGGTTGGTGGTCCAGGACCAATTCAAATTATTCATGGTCAATATAATGGGCAAAACCAGTGCTGGTGGCTGCCAGTCATAAAATATGTGGCCAAACAGAAGCAAATCTCGTCCCTCACCACACAACTGACCCTAAGGATGACATATAAACGCAATCTACTTAATGTAATATTTCGTTCTAAATTTCTCAATAAGAAATGTTTGGCCTAGGGGTGCCGTGAAAAAAATTCTGATATTCTAGGGCGCAGTGATTCAAAAAAAAAAAAAAAAAAAAAAAAAGTTTGGAAACCACTGGCCTAGGGAGTTTAAAGACCAATAATACTAGTATTTTGTACCTTGGCAAAAAGGGTCTGGGACTGAGGGTCGACAGCACAAAGGTCGACGTCAATTGGTCGACACCTTAGGTCGACATGGACAAAAGGTCGACATGGACAAAAGGTCGACATGGACAAGGTCGACATGGAAAAAGGTCGACATGCGTTTTTAATGTTTTTTTGTGTCGTTTTCTTCGTAGAGTGACCGGGAACCCCAATTAGTGCACCGCGTCCCCTCGCATGGCTCGCCATGCTTCGGGCATGGTGCCTTCGCTCCGCTACCGCTCGGCACACTTTACCGTTCCAATCGTAGTCCACGTGGATCGTTAAGTATGAAAAGGTTAAAAAAAAGAAAAAAAATCGTGAAAAACCCATGTCGACCTTTTTCCATGTCGACCTTTTGTCCATGTCGACCTTTTGTCCATGTCGACCTAAGGTGTGTCGACCAATTGGTGTCGACCTAAGGCGTGTCGACCTTTGTGCTGTCGACCTGGAGTCAAGGTACCGGCAAAAAGCAGGTTACACTGCATGTGGGGCAGATCTAAACTGTGCAAAGAGATGCTCTGCACATGCAAATACAGATATTTTTCCACGTGAAATACTAATTATACATTAGCGGTAACTGGGAGGCGATAACGCAGATACAAAGAACTGTTCCATCTAGTGGGCGTGTCATAGGTGTATCATGGACGTGTAAGCAGACTTCAGCAGCTTGCGGTCACAGGTGGGACACTGGTTTAAGCTCATTTGCACCCAGCATGGAAGGTGCACATGTCTACTAATAACTACTGCGGATAGAAACCTAGTGAGCGAGGCAGCATGCAGGCGCATGGAGGTACAGCATACCCAAGCAAATTCTTGCATAAGCTAGCTAGTAGACGGCCATCCGAATACGAAGCAGTAGATGCGTCATAATCAGAGAAAGAACATCTTGCACCAGCACACTGCTAATATTACGAATCACAAGGCCAGGTCACGTTTCACCATTAGTGAAGTCTGCAAGAATGTCTGTTCACGTTTTACACTGTCTACTGCAAGCGAAATGCATCACCCATGCTGCAGCACACATGCATAATGTACTTTCTGCATTATTGTAGGAATGGGGTCGGTGACTCTGAATGTGTCGAGTTGCTGCTGTAAAAATAGGATTTTAATTACCTACCGGTATATCCTTTTCTCGTAGTCTGTAGGGGATACTGGGAATCCATTTAGTACCATGGGGTATAGACGGGTCCACTAGGAGCCTTGGGCACTCTAAGAATTTGATAGTGTGATCTGGCTCCTCCCTCTATGCCCCTCCTACCAGACCCAGCCAGGAAACTGTGCCCGAGGAGACTGACATACTTTGAGAGAAGAAGGATAGATAAGGAAAGTGGTGAGATTACAAACTAGCACACACAAAACAAGAGGAAAGCCATGCTATCCAAACTTGAACCCAGTAACAGCAACAGTTGAACCAACCAGAACACTTAACTAAGTAACAGTGCAGGAAGAATGAAGCACCGGGCGGGTGCCCAGTATCCCCTACGGACTACGAGAAAAAGTATTAACCGGTAGGCAAATAAAATCCTATTTTCTCTTACGTCCTAGGGGATACTGTGAATCCATTTAGTACCATGGGGATGTACCAAAGCTCCCAAACCGGGTGGGAGAGTGCTGAGGTTCCTGCAAAACTGATTGACCAAACTGAAGGTCCTCAGTGGCCAAAGTATCGAACTTGTAAAACTTTGCAAACGTGTTCGAACCTGACCAAGCAGCTGCTCGGCAGAGCTGTAGAGCAAAAGACACCCCAGGCAGCCGCCCAAGAAGGATCCACCGACCTAGTAGAGTGATACTGTACAGATTTTGGAACCGACAATCCTGCCGTGGAATAAGCATGCTGGATCGTGAGCCTGATCCAGCGTGCAATTTTTTTTTTGAAGGAGGACACAATTTTATTGGGATCATAAAGAACGAATAGCGAGTCAGATTTCCTGTGACGAGCTGTCCTCTTTACATACACCTTCAAAGCCCTCACAAAATCCAAAGACTTTGAAGTAGCAGAGGTGTCCGTAACAACCGGAACCCCAATAGGTTGGTTAATGTGAAATGCAGACACCACTTTAGAAAGAAATTGCTGATAAGTTCAGCTCTGTCATCATGGAAAATTAAAGTAGGTGCTCTTGTAAGACAATGCCCCCAGCTCCGACACAGGTCTTGCTGAAGCCAAGGCCAGCAGTGTGACAGTCTTCCACGTAAGGTACTTTACATCTACCTCCTGTAACGGTTCAAACCAGTCCAATTTTAGGAAGTGCAGAACCAAATTGAGATCCCAAGGTGCTGTGGGAGGCACAAAGGAAGGTTGGATGTGCAAAACACCCTTCAAGAACGTCTGGATCTCACAGGGAGAAGCAAATAGTTTCTGAAAGTAAATAGACAAAGCCAAAATCTGGACTTTAATGGAGCCTAGACGTAGGCCCACATCCACTCCCAACTGCAGAAAAAGGAGGAGACGCAGAATATCGTCTGCTTTCACACCAAGAGATGTACTTCTTCCATATACGGTGGTAATGTTTAGACGTAAACCCCTTCCTGGCTTGGATCATAGTTGGGGTGACCTTGTCAGGAATCCCTCTCCTGGCTAGAATCAGCCGTTCCAACTTCCATGGCGTTTAACGTAGCCGTGGTAAGTCATGATAGACGAATGGGCCCTGTTGCAGAAGATCCTCGCGAAGAGGTAGAAGCCACGGATTTACGATCAGCATCTCAAGAAGATCTGCGTACCAGGCCCTTCGCGGCCAGTCCGGAGCAATGAGTATTGCTTGAACCTTTTCCCTTTTTATCCTCTTTAGAATTCTTGGGATCAGAGGAAGTGGAGAGAAGAAAAACAAAAAAACAAACACACACACACACACACGTACACCAGCTGGTAGACCCACGGAGTTGTCAGTGTCTACAGCCACTGCTTGCGGGTCCCTCGACCTGGAACAATACCGCTTGAGCTTCTTGTTGAGTTGAGAGGCCATCATGTCGATCTGTGGATATCCCCACCGACATGTCAACCACCGGAACACCCTCAGGTGGATGTCCCACTTCCCTGGGTGCAGGTCGTGTCTGCTGAGGAAGTCTGCTTCCCAGTTGTCTACTCCTGGAATGAAGACCGCTGATAACGCCACGTTGTGTTTTTCCACCCAGAGGAGAATGCTTGACACCTCAGACATTGCTGCTCTGCTTTTCGTTCCGCCCTGTCGGTTTATGTACGTTACCGCCTGATTCCAAAGTAGAGATGAGGCCTGCAGAAGGGCACTGTAGATTGCCCTGATTTTCAGGATGTTTAATGGAAGGACGACTTTCCGACTTGACCATCTTCCTTGAAACTGCACCCCATGGGTGACTGCTCCCCAACCTCTGAGGCTTGCGTCTGTAGTTAGCAGAATCCAATTCTGAATCCCGAACATCCGACCCTTGACGAGGTGAGAAGTCTGTAGCCACCACAGAAGGGAGATCCTGGCTCTTGGCGACAGACGGATCCTCTGGTGCATGTGAAGATGACTTCCGGACCATTTGTCCAACAGATCCAGCTGGAAGGGCCTAGCACAGTGATGGCTAACCTGGACACTCCAGCTGTTGTGTAACTACACATCCCAGCATGCCCTGCATCAGTTTTAGCATGGCCAAATAACAAAACTGTAGCAGGGCATGCTAGGATATGTAGTTCAATAACAGCTGGAGTGTCAAGGTTAGCCATCACTGGCCTAGCATGAAACCTTTCGTACTGAAGCGCCTCGTGAGAGGCCACCATTTTCCCCAGAAGGCGAATGCACAGAGATCCGGGTTGGCTTCAGGACAGCCCGAACCAATCGACTAGCTTACCATAGCCTTCTCCAAGGGAAGGAACACTCTCAGACTCTGTGTTGAGTATCATTCACAGGAAAGGAAGCCTCTGCGTCAGGTCCAGGTGAGATTTTGGTAAATTCAGAATCCACCCGTGATCCACGAGAAGTCTGGTTGAGAGGCCAATGCTGTCCAACAACCGCTCTCTGGACGGTGCCTTTATCAGAAGATCGTCCAGGTACGGAATTATGTTCACTCCCTGTTTGCGGAGTAGAAACATCATCTCTGCCATCACTTTGGTGAACACTCTCAGTGCCGTGGAGAGACCAAATGGCAGGGCCTGGAACTGGTACTAACAGTCCTGCAATTCAAACCGCAGATAAACCTAATGAGGCGGCCAGATCGGAATGTGAAGGTATGCATCCTTGATATTCAGAGACACTAGGAATTCCCCCTCCTCCAGACCTGAGATCACAGCTCTCAGAGACTCCATCTTGAATTTGAACACTCTTAAGTACGGGTTCAATGACTTAAAGTTCAAAATCAGTCTAACTGAACCGTCCAGTTTCGGTACTACAAACAAGTTTGAATAATACCCCTTGTTTTGCAGATGACGTGGAACTGGAACAATGACCTGAGTCTGTACCAGTTTTTGAATGGTGTCCTGTAAAGTTATACTTGCCTGTTTGTTAGGCGCCGGGGTCCGCTCGGCCGTGCGGCCCGGCGCCTAGCAACCAGGGACGCCGTGCGCGTTCAGCCGCCGGCTCCCTGGCAACGCTAAGACGCCGGGCGCACGGAGCCGCTCTGACCTTAGCAACGGGGACGCCACGTTCAGCCGCGTTCCCCGTTGCTGGGTCTATTCTCATTACCCTGATTATGTGCTGGCCGTGCAGCATGCAAGCTGCACGGCATTTCTATTTGATTGTCCTGTCTGGATCCTGATTGGAGGGTGCCTGAATAAAGGCACCCTCAGGACTTCTTACAGACGCGCCGGTGATAGCTTCCTGTTTGCCTGTGTCTGCTGCAGAGAGTTCCCAGTCCCGGTCTTTTTCGGTTGTTCCTGTCCTCAGAGATCCTGTACTCGGAAGTTACCATCTGTTCCTGGAGTCTGACCGAGCACCTTTAACATCTGGTGGTGTTCGTGAGTCGCGGCGCAGCCGTGTGTTGCGGCTTGTCCGCTTCTGTTTATTATTTTGTTTAATTGTGTTCTGGAGCTTTGCGGAGGATTCCGCTTCCACAGAGCCACTCTGGTGTCCGGCGGTGCCGGATAGGAGTGTCGGATCAGTGGATCCTTGGTTGTCCTTTTTTCCTGGCGGCTAGTCCGCACATACCTTTTGATTTAGTTAGTTAGCTTGTAACCCCTGGCCTGGTTGCTTAGTCAGAGGGCCCCTTGTTATCACCCTGTCTCGGACTTCCCCTTGTCTCCCATTAAGACCTGCGGGGGCATCGGGGTTGGGCAGACATAATCCGCCCTTCGAACGCGGCTGCCATGGGCTCAAGCAACCATAGTCTCGCAGGGGATTTCTGATAACACGGGCGAGACAACGGAGTTAGGGCGCCAGGGGTTACTAGGCTATCCAGCTCCCACAACCAGCTTATTTTCCTGTACTCAGATCCCTGCCATAAGATCTCCTCCGGTCTGGAGTACAGGAATCATAACATTATCACCGGCCTACAAAAGAAAAGATTTAACTTACAGTAAATTTTTTCACTTTTTAGTTGGGAGATTTTTGTCGGCCTTATGAATCCCACCGGTGTTGGGCCAAACCCTGGCCAGCTTCTTGTTAGTCAGATTCAGGAACTTACGCAGATGGTTCAGGATCTGTCCCTCCGGGTGAGGTCACAGGAAGATCTGTTACGGACTTCCCCGAGGGTCATCCCTGAACCAAAAATGCATCTGCCTGACCGTTTTTCTGGGGATAGAAAACAGTTTTTTAATTTTAAAGAATCTTGCAAACTGTATTTTCGTTTAAGACCAGTTACCTCAGGTACAGAGGCTCAGCGGGTTGGGATTATTATTTCTCTACTTCAGGGGGATCCTCAGACCTGGGCTTTTGGTTTAAAGACAGACGATCCGGCCTTATCGTCTGTAGACGCCTTTTTAAAATCTTTAGGGCTATTGTATGACGACCCTGATAGAGAGGCGTCCGCAGAAAGTCAGTTGCGTGCTCTTAGACAGGGTAGGAATCCCGCAGAGAATTATTGTACGGAGTTTCGCCGTTGGTCGAACGACTGTGGCTGGAATGACCCAGCCCTGCGCAGTCAGTTTCGCCTCGGCTTATCGGAATCTATAAAAGACAGTCTCCTCCAGTATCCCGCTCCTGAGACCCTCGATAACCTCATGGAGCTATCTATTAAAATAGATCGTCGGCTCAGAGAGCGGAGGGCTGAAAAAGGGGCATCTGTCGGGTCCTCTCCCTGGGTTCCTTCCATTCCTGTAGACCTAGAGGAGCCTATGCAGATTGGTCTCTCCAAATTGTCTCCGGAAGAAAGAACCAGGAGGCAAAATTATGGTCTGTGTTTATACTGCGGAGGTAAGGGACATTTTGCCCGTAGTTGTCCAAACAAGTTGGGAAACTTCCTGACCAAGTGAATTGTGAGGGGGTTCACTTTGGTCTGCAGCTCATCTCCTCAAATAATTCACTGTTGGTTCCTGCTAAAGTTTCCTATGGCAGCCTCTGTTCCTCGGTCTCTGCTTTTGTGGACAGTGGAGCTGCAGGAAACTTTATGGATTTAACATGGGCCAAGGCCTTAGGTATTCCTCAGCTAACCTTAGGTAGGTGTATCACCATGCATGGTTTAGATGGGAGTCCTTTATCCAATGGGGTTATTTCTCTATGTACACCTCCTGTTTTGCTCTCGGTGGGAGCTCTGCATTCTGAAAAAATTGAGTTTTTCCTTACCCATTGTCCAGCAGTTCCTGTGGTTCTGGGTCATCCTTGGCTGGCCTTTCATAATCCCGTCATTGATTGGCAGTCTGGGGAGATCCTACAATGGGGTACCATCTGTGATAAAGAATGTATTACGCTTCCTATCAGAGTAGCTGCCGCCAGTTCCGCACATATTCCTGGGGAATACCAGGATTTTGTTGATGTGTTTTCCAAGGGCAATGCGGATATTTTGCCTCCCCATAGGCCTTATGATTGTGCCATTGAGTTAATTCCTGGTGCCACGTTGCCTAAAGGAAGGTTATATGCATTGTATGGTCCTGAAACTGTGGCCATGAATGAGTATGTGAAAGAAAGCCTTGGGAAAGGGTTTATCAGGCCATCTAAATCCCCTTTAAGTGCAGGTTTCTTCTTCGTAGAGAAGAAGGATGGTTCACTCAGACCCTGCATTGACTTTAGAGCTTTGAATAAAATCTCAGTAAAGAATACTTACCCTCTGCCGCTGATCTCTGTCCTCTTTGATCAGCTACGTTCGGCTGTTATTTTTTCTAAGATTGATCTTAGAGGAGCATATAACCTCATCAGAATCAGGTCAGGGGATGAGTGGAAAACGGCATTTAGTACTCAGTCGGGCCACTATGAGTATCTGGTCATGCCATTCGGCCTATCTAACGCTCCGGCAGTTTTCCAGGATCTCATTAATGATGTGCTCCGTGAGTTTCTGGGAAGATTCGTCGTGGTCTATTTAGACGATATTTTGATATATTCTGACTCCGTGGAACAACATGTTACCCAGGTGCGTCAGGTGCTAAAGAGATTACGTGAAAATCACTTATATGCCAAGCTGGAGAAGTGTGAATTTCATGTCACGGAAGTATCCTTTTTAGGGTACATTATTTCCCCTCGGGGATTCCGAATGGAACCAAAAAAGCTCCAAGCCATCCTTAGTTGGGCGCAACCCACCAATTTAAAAGCAATTCAGCGCTTTTTAGGGTTTGCAAACTACTATAGAAGATTTATTCACTCTTTCTCTGACCTAGTTGCTCCCATTGTGGCACTTACTAAGAAGGGAGCAGATCCTACCAATTGGTCATGTGAAGCGGAGTTATCTTTTCAGGCCTTAAAACAAGCCTTTGTCTCAGCCCCTGTCCTTAGACATCCCAACCCAGAATTACCTTTCATTATTGAGGTGGATGCCTCGGAGGTTGGAGTAGGGGCTATCCTTTCTCAGAAGGATCCAGATTCCCTTGAGTTACATCCTTGTGCCTTTATGTCCAGGAAATTCTCATCTGCAGAATCCAACTACGATGTTGGTAACCGGGAATTGCTGGCTATTAAATGGGCTTTCGAGGAGTGGAGACATTGGCTTGAAGGAGCTACCCACACCATTTCAGTTTTGACTGATCACAAAAATCTTCAATACATTGAATCGGCTAAATGACTGAATGCCCGACAGGCTCGTTGGGCTTTATTTTTTACTCGTTTCAAATTCATTATCACCTTCAGACCAGGTTCCAAGAATACCAAGGCAGATGCCCTGTCACGCAGTTTCCTTCCGGTTCAAGACAACAGTCCTGTTACTCCCATACTTCCGCCTTCAGTCATTCAGGCAGGTCTCACACAGGATGTATTTTCCCAATTAAAGCTGCTTCAACATCAAGCTCCGGGAAATACTCCTGCTAGTCGTCTTTTTGTTCCTGAGTTTTTGAGAGCAACTGTTTTGGCGGAATTTCATGATAGCAAAGTTGCAGGGCATCCGGGAATCGCTAAGACTTTGGAATTAGTATCCCGCTCAGTATGGTGGCCTGGTCTTTCCAAAGACATTAAAGAGTTTGTTTTTTCGTGTCAGGTCTGTGCACAGCATAAAGTTCCCCGTTCTTTGCCTATTGGTCAACTTATGCCCTTGAAAGTTCCTCTTAGGCCATGGTCGCATATCTCCATGGATTTTGTGGTGGATCTCCCTCTGTCAGCCGGATGCCGAGTCATATGGGTGGTAGTGGACCGTTTTAGCAAGATGGCCCATTTTATTGCTCTTCCCCGATTGCCATCTGCCCAGGGATTGGCAGTCTTGTTCCTCCGTCATGTTTTCAGACTCCATGGGTTACCCACTGATATTGTTTCTGACAGGGGTCCACAATTCATTGCGCAATTTTGGAAGTCTTTTTGTGCTTCATTAAAGATGAAATTATCATTAACCTCCGGCTATCATCCACAATCCAATGGACAGACTGAGCGAGTTAACCAATCTCTAAAACAATATTTGCGTTTGTACTCGGCCAAACTCCAAAATGACTGGTCTGAGTTTCTTCCATTGGCGGAGTTTGCTTATAATAATGCCTGTCATTCCTCCACCAATGTGTCTCCATTTTTTGCAGTTTTTGGTTTCCACCCCAGAGCTAATTCATTTTTTCAACATTCCTCTGTCTCCTCTCTGGCCCTGACCTCTCATCTTAAAATTATTTGGAAAAAAGTGCACCTGGCTCTCAGAAAAGCAGCTTTCCGGGAAAAAAAAATTTCTGACAGGCTCCGGCGGCCGTGCACTTTTAAAGTAGGAGACAGGGTGTGGTTGTCGACTCGCAACATCAAACTTCGACAAACCTCAGCCAGATTGGGTCCTAGATATATTGGACCATTTCTCATTATCAAAAAAGTCAATCCAGTTGCTTTCCGGTTACGTTTACCAAAAACTTTACGGATCGGAAATACCTTCCATTGCTCATTGCTTAAACCATATGTTTCGTCCAGCAGATTTCCTCGTAAAAAATCTCAGGGGAGATCACCAGTTAATGTACAGGGTCAGCAAGAGTTCTTGGTTGAGAAGGTTCTCGATTCCAAGTTGTCCCGGGGTCGGCTTTATTTTTTGGTGCATTGGAGAGGTTATGGGCCAGAGGAAAGGTCGTGGGTCCTGGATGAAGACCTTCATGCCCCAAAGCTCAAAAAAGCATTTTTTCGTGAATTTCCTCGGAAACCTGGCTTTAGGGGTTCCTTGACCCCTCCTCAAGGGGGGGGTACTGTTAGGCGCCGGGGTCCGCTCGGCCGTGCGGCCCGGCGCCTAGCAACCAGGGACGCCGTGCGCGTTCAGCCGCCGGCTCCCTGGCAACGCTAAGACGCCGGGCGCACGGAGCCGCTCTGACCTTAGCAACGGGGACGCCACGTTCAGCCGCGTTCCCCGTTGCTGGGTCTATTCTCATTACCCTGATTATGTGCTGGCCGTGCAGCATGCAAGCTGCACGGCATTTCTATTTGATTGTCCTGTCTGGATCCTGATTGGAGGGTGCCTGAATAAAGGCACCCTCAGGACTTCTTACAGACGCCGGTGATAGCTTCCTGTTTGCCTGTGTCTGCTGCAGAGAGTTCCCAGTCCCGGTCTTTTTCGGTTGTTCCTGTCCTCAGAGATCCTGTACTCGGAAGTTACCATCTGTTCCTGGAGTCTGACCGAGCACCTTTAACATCTGGTGGTGTTCGTGAGTCGCGGCGCAGCCGTGTGTTGCGGCTTGTCCGCTTCTGTTTATTATTTTGTTTAATTGTGTTCTGGAGCTTTGCGGAGGATTCCGCTTCCACAGATCCACTCTGGTGTCCGGCGGTGCCGGATAGGAGTGTCGGATCAGTGGATCCTTGGTTGTCCTTTTTTCCTGGCGGCTAGTCCGCACATACCTTTTGATTTAGTTAGTTAGCTTGTAACCCCTGGCCTGGTTGCTTAGTCAGAGGGCCCCTTGTTATCACCCTGTCTCGGACTTCCCCTTGTCTCCCATTAAGACCTGCGGGGGCATCGGGGTTGGGCAGACATAATCCGCCCTTCGAACGCGGCTGCCATGGGCTCAAGCAACCATAGTCTCGCAGGGGATTTCTGATAACACGGGCGAGACAACGGAGTTAGGGCGCCAGGGGTTACTAGGCTATCCAGCTCCCACAACCAGCTTATTTTCCTGTACTCAGATCCCTGCCATAAGATCTCCTCCGGTCTGGAGTACAGGAATCATAACACTGTTTCGAAACTGATAAGTCTGATTTGAAGAATCTGTGAGGTGGGAGCTCCTGTAACTCCAGTCTGTAGCCCTGTGAAATAAGATCTATGACCCAGGGATCCTGGCACGAACTTGTCCAGCTGTGACTGAAGAATTTTAGTCGGGCTCCCACCCGCCAGTCTTCCAGGCATCGCAGTCCACAGTAATGCAGAAGGCTTTGAGGAAGCAGAGCTTGAGCTCTGTTCCTGAGAACCAGCAGTTGCTGGTTTGCGTGGTTTAACTCTAGCGCCTCTTGTGGCTTTAGAAGAACCTCTGATTTTGCCCCTAAAATTGGCAGTCAGAAAGGACTGTAAATTGGAGCCTGAATAAGCCTCCCTGGCTGGGGGAGCTGCAGTAGGAAGATATGTGGACTTACCCGCAGTAGCTTTGGAGATCCATTTGTCTAGTTCATCTCCAAATAAGGCCTCTTCTGTGAAGGGTAAGCCTTCCACGCCTTTCCTGGAGTCCGCGTCAGCAGTCCACTGGCGTAGCCATAAGCTCCTGCGTGTTGACACTGCCATAGCAGTGGTGTGTGCATTAAGTAAGCCTATTTCTTTTATGGCTTTCACCATAAAGTTTGCAGAGTCCTGTATATGTTGCAGGAGTAAAACTCCATTTGAGGCAAAGTATCTAAACCCTCGATTAGGTTACCCGACCATTTGGCGAAGGCTTTAGTAATCCACCCACATGGTATAGTGGGTCTCTGGGCCACCTCAGCAGCTGTATACAAGGATTTGAGTGTGGTCTCAATTCTAAGATCAGCCGTGTCTTTCAGGGAGGCTGCACACGGGACAGGCAATACAATTTTTCGTGACAACCTGGATACTGATGCATCTACTATCGGTGGATTTTCCAATTTTTTCCTATCCTCAGGAGGAAAAGGAAAAAAAAAAAAAAAAAAAAAAAAGAGGATAGCAACCTTTTAGGGATTTGAAATTTCCTATCAGGATTAACCCACGGTTCTTCAAACAGGGTATGTAATTCCCTTTGACACAGGAAAAGTGGCGGAGGATTTATTTTTTTATATTAAAATAAAAGATTCCTCACTCTCCCGTCACCTTATCAGGGATATGCAGAACTTCTCCGATAGCCTCTATTGCTTGTGACAGAGTAGCCTCCCCCACCTCTGAGTCCACCTCTCCCTCCTCCATGTCTGACCCTTCATCAGAGTCAGACTGCAGGATATGAGCCACAGTACGTTTTTGTGGATAAGTGGTAGAGGACGGAGACGCTTGTTTGGGTACGGAGTCTCTTCATAAACTCAGTCATTGATTGTCTTAAGTATTGGGTCTCTCTCATTGCAGGACAGTTTAGTAGAAATATTGGAAATCATTGCCTTAATGGAGTCCAGCCATGAAGGCTCTGCCCCACTAGCCTGGCAAGGTACATTATACCGAGTACACAGAAGTGAGCCCCCCGGAGAAGAGGAACACTGTGCCTTACGTGAAACACACTCTTTGCCTGACATACTGTAACTGACAGCACACACACACACACACACACACACGAAAAGGTTAAATGCACAATTAACCCACAAAGAGCCCTTCCAGGGAGACACAGAGATAGTATGGAGCCAGCACACAGCACCCTTATCGCTAATGCCAAGCTTAACCAGGTTGCAGACTAAGTACCTAGATTAGGGACTCAGTACACTAATAAATCGCTCCCTCCCTGCTATGACCCCCTGGTACCGCTGAGGTAATCTGGAGTCTCTCCGGAGGAGCTGCGCGTCCCTGTCAGTCAGTGTCTGTGTCCACTGCAGAGGGAAAATGGCGCTGGTGAGCTGCTGGATCCGGCCAAAGTGAAGCCCCGCACCTTCAATGGCGCGCAGTCTTCCCGCTCTTTTTTTATACTGGCTGAGGTAATTTTGTGCCTAAAATGGAGTCAGTCCCCTATTAAGTCTGTAATGCCAGTATGGGTACTGTGTACGCCTATAGTTTACCGAGACTCAGTTCGCTCCCTCAGAAGCCGTGCGTCTGCACTGTGTACCGAGTCTGGAGACCAAGCAGCCCCACATAGAAGCCGTGCGTCTTCGTATCCTCATGCAGTCATAACGGCCGGCGACCCGCTAACCGGGACGCCAGCTTAGTACTCACCACTCTTCTTTCTTCTGGCTCTGTTAGGGGTGGCGGCATGCTGCGGGAAAGTACGCTCGCCGTGGTGGGGCTTGCGAATAGTTCCCTCAGGAGCTCAGTGTCCTGTCAGTGGGGAAGGGGACTATTAACCGTTCAAGAAGTTGGGCCGTCTACCCCCCCCCCCCCCCCATATCCAGTCCTGCCTGAAAAAATGATGCCATCCAGTCCTGCCTGAAAAAATAAAGCCATCCAGTCCTGCCTGAAAAAATAAATGCAGAATACTCTTCAGGAGCTTCCAGAGACGTGACTGGCTCCTCCGGGCACATTTTCTAAACAGGGTCTGGTAGGAGGGGCATAGAGGGAGGAGCCAGCGAACACTATCAAATTCTTAAAGTGACTAAGGCTCCTAGTGGACCCGTCTATACCCCATGGTACTAAATGGATTCCCAGTATCTCCTAGGACGTAAGCGAAAATGGTTTTGCGGTTGTGTATATTCCAAATTATATGGAAAAAGTTTATATTCTTTAAGGCATTTGTTGTATGCAGAGTTTCGGAAACAATACGCAAGTATAACATTATGCTGGGAGAGGGGGTAGTGTGGGGGGCCCATCTCCCATAGGCACTCTCAGAACCCTATGACAATTGGGGAAGCATTATAAGTCAGCACTGTAGAAAGTTTAAGACTCGGCAAGGATGCAGCCACTCATTTTTTCACCCACACCACGTGTGTATAATACCACTATAAAATTTGAGAAGCAATCCTTGGCGGTGTATCCGGAAAATTAAAAACGTTAAGAATATTAAAATGCAAAATACACCTAGTTTCGGATTTTTATATTACAGCAGTTTTAAAGGTTAGGGTCAAAACCGTTGAGAATAGGCCACTGCTTAGTAGATCCAGCCCTAAAGATCAATGCATCTTCTTTTCATGGCCATTTAAGTTGTAATACCTGCAAGGATGAAAAGACGGCTTCATTTATATTTATCTTTTTTCTTTTTGCCAGTGAGGAAGCAACATGACTGTGCGGAGAATAAAAGGCATTGTAGAATCGCTGTCTCAAGGTTAGATTGTCATTCCTGCTGGTATGCGTTTCCTCGCTCTAGTTTCTAACAGCTTGCAGTCTCCAGTGTAGTTGGATCCCACCAGTATCAGATAACATTGCTTATTGCTGGCAACCTTTAGAAAGAAAATGACGCTTTCATGTCATACATTCGGAGTCGCTTTGATTGCTGAAGTCAAATCTTTGGTTATTTACACATCTCTAAATTAAAAGGTGGGGGTCGAGGAAGATGGGGTCAGCAAGTTAATATATAATGAGCAATTAATTAGTCCTAGAGATCTGTAAAACAGCCACCGGGGAGTATACGCTACACGTGGGGTCTGTGTCCCAACCTCGTCTGCTTTTCTTTGCATTTTAAAGAATGGGGAAAATGGACACGCACAAGTGCAGATTCGGATGCACTAAAAAGTTGTCAAATGTACAACGCTGGCTGATAAAATCAGAGACATGTTTTTGTAGCCCTAGGATTTTCCATAAGAAAAGAAAATCTAGTAACGGAAATTAATAAAAATGTAAATGTAAATATTAAAGTGGCAAATACTCCGTGCCATTATTCTGCTTAGCCAGCCTCGAATAGCGGTTGTGTCTGCAGGGTACCGCAATGATACAGCAGCATTGTGTGGTGAGATAAATGGCTCAGGAGGTGCTGGCTAGTACCGCAGCCAGAGTTACACACAATGGGGGTCATTCCGAGTTGTTCGCTCGGTAAAAATCTTCGCATCGCAGCGATTTTCCGCTTAATGCGCATGCGCAATGTCCGCACTGCGCCAAGTAAATTTGCTAAGCAGTTAGGATTTTTACTCACGGCTTTTTCATCGTTCTGGCGATCGTAATGTGATTGACAGGAAATGGGTGTTACTGGGCGGAAACAGGCCGTTTTATGGGCGTGTGGGAAAAAATGCTATCGTTTCCGGAAAAAACGCTGGAGTGGCCGGAGAAACGGAGGAGTGTCTGGGCGAACGCTGGGTGTGTTTGGGACGTCAAACCAGGAACGACAAGCAGTGAAATGATCGCAGATGCCGAGTAAGTCTGGAGCTACTCAGAAACTGCTACGAGGTGTGTAATCGCAATATTGCGAATACATTGTTCGCAATTTTAAGATGCTAAGATTCACTCCCAGTAGGCGGCGGCTTAGCATGAGCAAATCTGCTAAAATCCGCTTGCGAGCGAACAACTCGGAATGACCCCCAATATACAGGCCCAGGGGTTCATGTGGGCATTATACACAGGTGCAGTAGTTTCTGGTGAGTTTTGATCAGAGAGGTGCGGAATAGGTGTGTGTGTGGGGGAAGGGGGGGGGGGGTACGGCCTCGCCCGTCAGATTTTTTTTTACTCCAGAATTTTGAATATAAAAAATGATTAGAATACAAAGATATTTATAATCTATTCTTCATATTTTTCATATACTTTATATAGTGAACACTACGGCGTATACTGACTGCACATCAGTGTTGTGGGATTACTTAATATTGATATTCATACTTATAAGAACGTGGTCTGTCAATGACAACCCTTTCAGACTAGCTTTTAAAACACAGGAATCTTGCAGCACAGCCTAGATGACCGGGGTCTAGTGGTAGTGTGAAGGCTACTTCCCACGGTCGGGAGTCTCAGGTCTGCGACCCTACAAATTTACCCGGTCCAAGCTGGGACATTTCTAAAATACCGCTTTCACAATGCAAACCCAGGTCAGAACCGGCTTTTGAACATGGGTCCGACCAACCTCAGACCCTTTCACATTGCAGTAAGGAAATAAAAGGAGGGGCTGGGGACTGCTCTGAGCAGAGACAAACAGCCAATCAGCACCTTTTTCTGCGACCCGGGTCAAAAATGGTTGCTCAACCCGTGTTATTCACTTTGGCCCTTTTACACTGCACCTCGACCCGGCAACAACCCGGTAATAGCCAGAGTTATTTTGGCAAAGTGAAAGGGGTAAAAGTGGTATGAGGAAGATCCCTGCTCACTAGAGAACGGATTCCTAGAAATATAAAATACCATGATCCTATGTATGCTATAAACTTGGAAACTCCTTAAAACCTATCAGTTCCTCATACTCAAAATCCACAGATAAAGATACATACCCCTAGGTGGCCATACATGAGTGTAATGGGCCCTACACATTGAGCGATCCACCGACGAGCTGCCCGACGGCGGATACGGACGACCCGGCGGGGGGGGGGGGTAGTGACGGGGGCTTCAGTCCCCACGTCACCATAGAAGTGCAGGCAAATATGAACAAGATCGTCCATATTGGCCTGCATACACAGGCGACGGGGCACCAGCGATGAACGAGCACGGGGCCGCGCATCGTTCATCGCTGGTGCCTCCACACTCAAAGATATGAACGAGATCATTCATATCTTTCACTAATATCACGCAGTGTGTAGGGCCCATTAGTCTCCACAAGAGTCAGGTAATTCTATGCACTTATACCTCTTTTTCCCACTAGCTTTTAAAACATGGGTAAATGCATGGGGGCGCGAAATTTACCCGTGTTTTTCCCTAGTGGAAAAGGGTCCCCCTCCAAATTCCCGGATCAAGTGATCCGGGAATCCTACCCGGGTAGCTTACCGGGTTGAACACGCGTTGTGTAGGCGACACGGCTCCCGTTCACAGTGTATGGGAGGGCGGCGCTGGGAGATCATGCGATCTCCCAGCTCCGCCCCTGCACGCGTCAGCAGCAGCGTCACCAACTCGGCAATATGCCGGCTTGGTGAACACTGTGTGAAAGGGGGCTGTAGCACGGGTTGCAGCCGTGTCAGGCGACACGGCTGCGACCCGTGCTACAGTGGAAAAGGGGTATCAATGAGGGTTCTAAAGGGACGCATCTCAGTGACCAAACTGAGTCTCCACAGCCAATTAAACAACTCAAACCGGTTATGTTGAAAGTACAGCAACCAGAGCTTTTCTATTACCACCAAGATTCCCACACCAGTGTGATGAGGAACTACACATCCCAGCATGCCTTGCATCAGTTACGCTGTTAAGGCATGATAAAACTGCAGCAAGGCATGCTGGGATGACTAAATCCACAGTAGCTAGAGGGCAGCACATTGCCTAATCCTCTTGTAGTGCCTTTAAAATTGCATTATCCGGCTAGATGCCTGCTTGAACTTCGAGATATTGTGAATTATTGGCTCAGCTGCATGACCTTAAATTAACTTGCAGCAAGCCAGTGCTTTATTCCTGGGAGATTGAGAGGACGAGTTTCACAACTACAGAAGAAGATATAACCTACCACAAAAAAATGTGAGGTACGACAAGTGATATTATGAGGGTCCACATGCACAGGATTCAGTTAAGAAAAAAATAGAATTCTGAAAAGTGTCACTAGACTGAAAAGTGATTGATCAGCATGTGTTCAGTGACATTTGGATAAAGAATACAGCGTACGTGAAAGGACCTAGAAGCAGTTTCCCACTGCAGTGTCCTATAAATAGCCAGGAATTAGAGCAAGCAAGCCAGAGCGGCACCTCTCCAAAAGCAGCCCTATAAACCCTCACAGGCTGCAAAACACTTCTGTGCATTTAAAAGTGTATGCGTCGCATACAGTGCAATAGCTACATCCGGCTCCGGAAATCTGGAATGTGATGGAACGATGGAGAGGGCAAGCACGGTATGGCTTGAGTACAGTTTGTATCTGAAAGTCAACAGAAAAAGGAGGAGCTGTATGCAAAATCTGTACCCAAAGAGTCAGAGGGGAGAGGGGAGAGGGGTAAGATAGATAAGATAAGATATAGTGCCGCATACAGCAACACCAACTTTAAGGTGACCAGCTGCCACGCATACCCATCACCAGTACTTAAGTGAAGCTTATTCACACTGATGAGTGGCACGGTGATGGCAGCACATCAGAAAACCGTGCCAATGCTATGAGGCTTTCTGCTGGCAGTGGCATTGGAACAGCTGCCAGTTACGCACGCGCAGGTGTGTCTCACTTAGCATCCATGACCCCCGGATCTGGAAATGTTTTCAAGTCGCCACAGAACCTGATAATTCTCCTCCCTTTAAGATGGATCGTATATTTGGTTCAAGAACAATGTGGAGACACTAGACTGAACAAGTTAGACCAATTTAGCAGATATAGGTCATTGTAAATAGGTTTAAATTACATAATGCAAAGGTGTTGAAAAAGTGTTCCATGTACAGAATCAAAGATATTAGTGGGCGGAGCATTGAGCTTTTTTATCCATTTCACCTGATCAAAACAAAGGTAAAAAAAAAGTTCCCGTCTCCCTGGCTGAGAAACACTTGCTGAAATATTTACATTCCCTGCAGAGGTATCAGCAGGACTGAGAGAACATTGCATGGGATGAGTAGCACTTGCACGTAGAAGGAATGGTGCAGTCAGAGCTTCCAGGAGTACTGGGAGAGAAGCCGGTATAGCATTAGATGCAGACAATGGAAAAGAAGGGAATCTGAGCTTTCTTGCAGCTTCCCATCACTATACAGGGCGCAGAGCTTTACTTATGATATTAGAGCTTATCTTACAGGTCACAAATCTGTTGTTAGAACGACTTAAGGAACATAACCATGTGACGGACCCAAAAACACTTGGAAAACAGCTTCTAGCCACCACCAGGTATATGAAATGAACAGTAGAAGACGCACTTGTGCAACTTATTCAAAAACATGTAATTTATCTTGTATTAACAACCAATCTAACAAGATGCCTACTGGGAGTCACACTGGACTCTGCTTTCTACTTCACATCCGGCATCTCTCCCAGTCGGTTCGCCTTCATCCACCAAATATGGTCAGAACATACCCTTCCCTTATCCAAGACACTTACCCACACTATCATAATTTCCCACTGCCGACTGCAACCGCCTACTATCAATAATAACCCTCACCCATCTAACCCTCGGCTTTAATCCACTTGAAAAGTTCCAGCACGGCTGATCAACCTCTGTCGCCAATTTAACAATCTGGAACACTCCACACTCCATCCCTGTGTCCTGCAGAAACCATCGGAAAAATACCCTCACTTAGTACCTTACTATCCCTCAACACAACCCTTTCATATCTCATCTCAGGATACTCTGCCTCGCAGATCAACCCCTAACACTGTGCCGCACCTCACTCAGGGGGGAGTGCCGATTGTGCCCCGCAGTGCTGGGTTTAGCAGCGTAAAACACTGCTAATCCAATCTACAGTTCTAGGCGCGACACAAGGTGCCGTCTGGGCGGCCAAAAGGGTCACTTTTCGCACATTTCTGCTTGCAACTTCAGGAGAAAACAAGAAAAATGCCGGCAGGTGTTCGCGCCCAGAGCAATAAATTAATTGCTCTGTCAGTCATCTGACCGTGAAAACAGCGGCAGTACGGATGGTGTAATTGTTAGCACTACTGCCTCACAGCACTGAGGTCATGGATTTGATTCCCACCATGGTCTTAACTGTGTGGAGTTTGTATATTCTCCCTGTACTTGCGTGGGTTTCCTCCGGGTACTCCGGTTTCCTCCCACAATTCAAAAATATATTGGCAGGGTAATTGGATCCCAACAAAATTAACCCTAGTGTGAATGTGTGTGCGTGTACATGTGGTAGGGAATATAGATTGTAAGCTCCATTGGGGCAGGGACTGATGTAAATGACCAAATATTCTCTGTAAAAGCGCTGCGGAATACATGCGCGCTATATAAATAACTAAAAACTTTTTATCAGTAACAACCAAAACAGGACTATAGTGCTTTATTTATGAGGAGGTAAAGATGGTTTATTCAAATGCTTAACAATGAAACAAGCTTTGGGCGGAATTCAATTGTATATTGTGTCTGATCTCCCATCTAAAGTGACAGGAGATCTGAGGGTGGCGATATTCAGCTGTGTTTATCTAATTGCGCACATCGTGCTCCAACAGCTGATGACACCCAAATTGAGCAACAATTGAATAGCTCCATTGGGTGCCAACTACTGGCTGCCGACGAACAACAATCTCGCCAATATGTATGTATCACAGACCTGTTCTCTTATATATACACACAATTGAATTCCGCCCAAAGCGCATTTTATTGTTAAGCATTTGAATACACCATCTTTACCTCCTCATAAATAAAGCACTATAGTCCTGTTTTGGTTGTTACTGATCAAATGTTTTTAGTTATTTATATAGCGCGCATGTATTCCTTTGTTTACATAGAACACTATCAGAAAACAGTCTTTTGAAACTTTCATACACAAAAAAAAAAAACACAACTAAATTATGAAATGTTTATGAAAGGAGCATGATTATTAATTTAATTAACATTCGATAATGATAAAAGGGCCCAAACACTGACTTTTTCACTCATGTTTAGTTTTGAGACACATATTTTACAGTGGGAGCATTGACACAGTTTGACAGCGTTCATAACAGCCGGATGTTGCCCTGGCCTGTCCAAGTGGACGATAAGGAACAATGGTGAAAGTTATAAGAACCATAAAGCTCTTAAAACACCGCAATCCGGGTCTTCCGAGTGGAACAATTTGTTTTTTTTTTTGTTTGTTTTTTTTCTAACTAGAAAAACTGCGTTCAAGCTTTTATACTAGAGTTAAGGTCCCTACACACTGCGCGACCCACCGCCGAGCTGCCCGACCGCCGATACGGCAGACGGGCGACCCAGCAGCGCCCCCCTACCCACCCACCCGGATCCATAGCACTGCATGCTAATATGGACGAGATCGTCCATATCGGCCTGCATGCACAAGCGACGGGGCAACAGCGATGAACGAGTGCGGGGCCGCGCATCGTTCATCGTTGCTGCCTCCACACTGAAAGATATGAACGGTATCTCGTTCATCAATGAACGAGATTGTTCATATCTTTCAGTAATATCGCCCAGTGTCTAGGGCCCATTAGAGCCTTTGAAGAAGTATATGTGACATGAGCTAAAGTATACATTGGACAACTAATTGAAGATCTCCTAATCCAATGAATTTGATGCATTTCCAGAAACCATAATTCGTGCTAAAGATACGCCGTCTATCGAAGACACTGTTTGGGAATTTAACAAAGAAACCTAGAATTTGATGGTAGATCAGAACCACTCGGTCCGTGATTGATAGACAGGCGATTGTGGCAGCAGACCCGGCCCATATTGTCAAGATGGCCACAATGGCACAGAGAGGGTTACTAGAAAAGACGTTTGGGGGTAATTTCAAGTTGATCGCAGCAGGAAAGTTTTTAGCAGTTGGGCAAAACCATGTGCACTGCAGGTGGGGCAGATATAACATGTGCAGAGAGAGTTAGATTTGGGTGGGTTATTTTGTTTCTGTGCAGGGTAAATAATGGCTGTTTTATTTTTACACTGCAATTTAGATTGCAGATTGAACACACCCCACCCAAATCTAACTCTCTGCACATGTTACATCTGGCCCCCCTGCAGTGCACATGGTTTTGCCCAACTGCTAAAAAATTTCTTGCTGCGATCAACTTGGAATTACCCCCTTTATGCATAACTTTTATTTTAAAATGGGATGTGCGACTTTATTGGGGTCAATTCAATTTTGCGCGGATTGTATAGCGCCAGGAATGGTCTCCCGGTGCTATTCAATTCAGCGCGCTGTTATGTCTGAGAAGGTCAGTTCTCGCGGACTAAACAGCGTATTTTTTTAGTGACAACCGGCATCCTCTGACTTAAGTGCCAGGCGTGATACCGTTTCTGGCAGTCCAGAAAGCCCCAACGCGGCAGCACTTTTGTGGGATTTCTGCTCGCACCCCACCGAGGAGTGAGATGAAATCCTCTCATCGCGCATCATATCAGCTGAAGTGAATAGCACCGGGAGCTAATTCCTGTCCGCATAGAATGTCATTGACCCTTACATGCTAATAACAATTGCATTATTTTATGTCCCTTTTGTGCATCAGGGTGTAATATGAAATGTTTACTGCATCTAGATATGCGCAATAACCCCTTTATTAAGAAGCCACACACACAGTATGGGATGTACATACACGTATATATTATATACACACGTATATGTATATACGTGTATGTATATGCATATACATACACGTGTATGTATGTATATGCACATACACATATATATCTCCGCACACATACACACTTGTCTTGTAATAAAAAAAAGACCCTACAATACCAACACTTACACTACACAGATGTGTAACGTATTCTTAAATATTTTAAATCTGTTACCACAAAATAAGAACAGATTGGCCTCATGCAGCATCTTCAAGGTAGGACCAAATGAAAGTTGTGAGAACATAGCTCCTGTGCGGCCACTCGTGCTCTTCATAGCAAAACACAGCCTTTCACTAAACATTAAAAAGGTCTATAAAAGCTTTCAAGGTCCATTGCATTTTAAACAACCCTTTAAAACACAAACTAATGTGGATGGAGACTACACTTGAACATTGTTAAAGCGATTCACACACAGGTAAACATTACACAAGACTTAGTGTACAAAAACAATAATCACTTAACAAGTACAATACGTGACAACCTTTAATATTAATTCAACGCAATACCTAAATATAACTTATAGTGTTCTCCCCAGGGCTTTTTTCATGGGTGCACCACCAGGCATTTTTCCCACACTGCCCAGCTAACATCAGGCACCCAGTGCCGGCATGACTTAAGGGCCCCATACACTAGAACGATAATGCCCGATTTTAGCCCAATTCGGGCATTCTGGACGATATATTTGGTGAAATAGGGCATTTTAACTGTGTATCTGATCCGATGAGGATCGGATCGGATCCTCCAGATCGCTAGTGCTGCACTCGTGATATGTCGGTTCCCATCGGTATGGCTGGTATCGCATACGATATATCGCATGCAAAATGTACAAAATCATTTGGAATCGTATGGTACCACTCCCAGGAGAGTTCAAAGGAAATCGCCCCGACTTCAGCCTCAGACATATCGTTCTAGTGTATGAGAC
Organism: Pseudophryne corroboree; assembly: GCF_028390025.1. Lineage (NCBI taxonomy): Eukaryota > Metazoa > Chordata > Amphibia > Anura > Myobatrachidae > Pseudophryne > Pseudophryne corroboree. Next base: position 24,327,045 of record NC_086455.1, read on the forward strand.
CCTTTTACACAATACTCAGGACTGTACAGTGGCACCAGCCAGCAGAGAGCGCACTGAGCAACAGAAATGCTCACTGCATGGAGTCACCCCCGGAGATCGATGGAACAGCCCATCACACGCTGGAGGGAAGCATTGGAAATACAGCCTCCCCGGCTGCTACCAGAGCCCGACAACTAGTGGTGGGTGATGGGAGTGCGGGATAATGCTTGGAGTGGTAATGAGCTGTGAACAAGATAGAGGCCTTATTCCGAGTCAGGTGGCTCTTTTAACACAGATGCAAAAAGCACTTTTATTTTGCATACAGCATATGTCCGACCTATTCTGAATGAGATGGAACTTGGACGGATCAGTCTTTTTGTGAAATAGGGCGTTTCCAGGGAGGAACAATAGTAGCACACTGAACCGCCCCGATGTCTGGGAGTGTTACAGTGTGCATGGGAAGCCCTGTGCCATACCATGTATGGGAAATGGAAGCCTGCTTCTGATACGTCACTTGCACATGGCATGGGCAGGTGCAAGCACAGATATTGGGCGACATGCGTTTTGAAATTTTTTTAAAATGTTTTGAACTTTCATACTTTACGTTCCACGTGTAAAAAGATTGGGTACGGTAACCTGTGCCGAGCGCAGCGAGACACCTTGCCCGAAGCATGGCGAGCGAAGCGAGCCATGCGAGGGGACACGGTGCACTAATTGGGGTTCCCGATCACTCTACGAAGAAAAACTCCAAAAAATTTTTCAAAAACTAATGTCAACCTTGTCGTCATGTCGACCTATTTTAGGTGCCGACTTAGTCACCATCGACCAATATAGTGGTCGACCTAGTGACTATCGACCTAAGTGTGGTTGACCCTATGAAACACACCCTGTGGCTGCTGGGCCTAAAACCAATGGGCAGCACTGGCACACATACGACCTCCTCATTTGTTGAACGGAATCTCTCAATAGCATAAATTAGTAAATCTGGTTTCTTGCCACTACCGTGCGCAACTCAGAATCAGGCTGAGTATTTGTACCGATAGGTTTAATGTTTAGATGCCCATAAAGGCAGGAGCTTCAAAGTGCATTTTTTATTTTTTAAGCAAAACTTGTAAAATCAAGGGGGGGGGGGGGTTCGTCGAACCACAGTGAGAGTCTACACTAATCAAAACCTGGATAATAAAATGGTCTGTAGTCCGTAAATAATCTCCCCTTACAGTGGTGGTGGTGGTGTGTGTGGTCACAGAGTGGCAGGACACACCGCCCTTCTGGACCAGTTTGTTCTACCTGCCTAATAAGTGACCAGTTGCCCAATATGGCTGCAGTACACATGTGGACCATGAAGTAACTACTGCCAGTACCTTGTGCAGGCAACAATTTTTTGCCCTGATCAAATATACACGATCATGCCTCTGCCTTATGCGCCAGCGACATGACGGAGACATCGCTCGCAGACTGCCTCAACCATCCAGTCCAAGAGCAAGTGTACAGCTAGAAGTGACCACTGTTGGAAAGGACTTTGGCACTTAGAATGTGCCCCACACTCATACCAGCCAGGTTTCAGTTTGTTTGTTTTTGTTTTTAAGTTTAAAAAAATAAAAAACACACAACAAGATGAGTTTTTAAATGAGCAGTATTCATTGAATACTGTCGGATTTGGCCGTTCACGACAATGCCAACCAGACTTATTAAAGTCGGATTGACATTGTTGGAAACTGGGCCAAAACCTGTCGGATTTGGCTGTGGAATCAGATAAAAGGACGTGGATCTGCGGCTAATCCACCGATCCACGTGTTTTCCGACAAGTTGGAATTCCGAACGTGTCGTAAAAAAAGCAGGAGCATTGAATAGGTCGGAACAGGTTCAGACCTAAAAAAAGTCGGAAACTGCTGTCTTTCCGACGAGACGACAGTTTCCGGCTACAATTGAATATACCCCATAGACTGGTCTCTGCCCATCTGTAACAGATGTACAGTACCACATAAATCACAAAAAAAATGAAGCTTGCTAAACCACAGAGCTCATGCACAACAATACACAATCAGTCGATGGCATCTCCTAAATTAGGTTTATCCTGAACCTACTATCAGCAAACAGACAGCAAAAATATAATCTAGTTAAGGGGGAACCTAAATCCAACACATACAATATTCTGGATATTTTTAAACAAATTGTTCAAGACTTTTACGACCATAGATGAAATCTTTAAGAATTACATAATATTTGTCTTCTATTATGGAGATGGTTACAGGACCGTATGCTTAAACCTTAAAATAAAATCATCATACACTAATCGTTCTATGGATTGCGAGTGGGCTGACATTACTCTCTGAACTTTACATGGAGTAAGTAGAGAGAGGAGGTGACATGTTGGTCATTCCATAACTAAGTACAGGTTGCTGTAACAGGTGTGGATGGGCTCCACACACACACACACACACACACACACACACGCACACAGCGGATTGCCCCTTCTAATGGATGATGCCATTGTATTTATGAGTCTACTACAAAGAGAGCGGACTAACAAGACAAGCGAGCACAATATAGACGTTATCAAGTAAAATACTACATCAGTCCATGGACCACCAAGAAAGATTTTAACATAACTACAGCCAATAAGGCCATTCTGACGAGTAACCCACTCTCCGTGACAAAGCAGCGCAGCTAAAACGGGTGTGGTATGGAAGGTAGATGGTAACTAGGTCGACAGTGTATTGGTCGACAGTAACTAGGTCGACCACTATTGGTCGACAGTGTCTAGGTCGACCACTATTGGTCGACAGTAACTAGGTCGACAGTGTATTGTCGACAGTAACTAGGTCGACCACTATTGGTCGACCACTATTGGTCGACAATAACTAGGTTGACAGTGTCTAGGTCGACCACTATTGGTCGACAGGGTCTATAGGACATGTTTTTTATGTTTTTTTGGTGTCGTTTTCTTCGTAGAGTGACCAGGAACCCCAATTAGTGCACCGTGTCCCCTCGCATGGCTCGCTTTGTTGCGTTCCAATTGTAGTTCACGTGGATCGTTAAGTATGAAAAGGTTCAAAAAAAGAAATGGAAAAAAAAAATTGTGAAAAACTCATGTTGACCTTTTGACCTGTCGACCTAGAGACCCTGTCAACCAATGGTGGTCGACCTAGACAGTGTCGACCTAGAGACCGGATCCCGCTAAAACAAGGCACCAGCGACACCGCCGTATAGTATGTGGAACTATAGGACTCTAAGCCCCCATGTCTGCTTGTAATTAGTAATATTGGGGTAAATGTATGACGCACTGATAAGAGTGGAGAAGTGAGCCAGTAGAGAAGTGGTCCATGGCGACTAATCAGCTTTGAAGTAACGTTTATCAAGCACATTCTATAGTTATACATAGCAGCTGATTGGTTGCCATGGGCAACTCCTCCACATTTATCACTGCTCACTGCATGTCTTGCAACAAGACATACACTTTAAAAACCCCTCTACTATTGTATGACGAAATATTTTTCTATTGAAAGTTTCTCACATAGGTTTACGTCCTATGCAAAACATCTGCCTATTCCATTTTGCCATAATTTGGGTAGTACCAATCACAGAAAGGATAAGGAATAATGGGGTCAATTCTATTCGGCAACTAAAGAATAGCGCCGGGAATTAGCTCCCGACGCTATTCAATTCTGCTACTAGTTGCCCGCAATTGTCGGGAATTCTTCTCTTATCCCCGGGGGATGAGAGAATAAACCCGACAAAAGTGCTGCCTCGCGGCCGGCGCGAGGCTGATTCTGTCGGGAATCAGCCTCGCGCCGGGTAGTTAAGTCGGAGAATGCCCGTTCTCCCGACAAAACTACCTGTTAAGTCGGCGAGAACGGGACATCGCCGACTTAACTTTAGCTGAATTGAATAGCGTCGGGAGCTAATTCCCGGCGCTATTCTTTAGTTGCCGAATAGAATTGACCCCATAGATTTAATTTTAAACAAAGACAAAATCCAATATTAAATTGAAAAAAAAAAATATATATATATATATATATATATATATATATATATATATATATATATATATATATATATATATATATATATATATACACACACACACATATATAAATAAATAATAATAATAATAAATAAATAAAATGAAAATCAAGGTTTGCACCAAGCACCCGTTTACCTGGCTCAGTCATGAGGCAGACACCCTGCACAACTCCTGGATCTTCGGATATGATAAATACACACTTAAGATAGCATCAACTACGTTTGTAAACAGTGATCAGCTACACAAGGCCGACAGTGTGTACTAGCCCCTAGAAGTAGGTTTGTGCCACAGTACTAGCAGCTAGTAAAAGGTAGCCACTAATCCATATAATAAGGCCATGATAATCACTGGGAAGAAATGCGATTTCAGATAAAAGTGGTAAATATGGATGTAATAGAAAGGCTTCCTTAATGTGCAGCTGCCGTCTACAGCTGGAAACTTACTGGCTTGTACGTACTAACCTAGAACAGTGTTTCTTAGGACCAAGGTTCTACTGCAATGCTGAGGATTTATTCGCAGAGAGATTGACAGGAAGAGACCGTGGGGGAGATAACAGGGAAGTGGCAGTAAAAATGGCGGCGTGTCATGGCAGTTTTTCGAGGCGCGTTTCAGCTGCGGTCATGTACTTAGGAGAAACATGGCACCAGCTTAGCTACTGCTGCGGCAATTCAGCATGACCATAGATTCACTCGGGAGCCGATGCTTCTAGTTTCTGCGCAGATCCTGCGTATGTGTCGAGGACTCTGCCTTGGCTCCAGTGAGCATCTAGTCTTTTCTGTAAGCCGGAAATACGCAGCTGCGTAGGCATGTGCGTACAAATCAGAATCAGGTCCCCAGTCCAGACCTTACTTAGGGTTACCCCTGCTTCAGCACAGGTGGGTAAAGCAAACTCACTGAGGTAATAAGTAAGGCACCTGTGCTCATGCATGGATGTCCTAATTGTAGGGAGGCATAATAATAATAATAATAATAATAATAATAATAATAATCTACTCTCCATTCAAAGTAATTTTTTTATACAGCACTCCTAGTAAAAAAAAAAAAAAATTGGATGTCCCTGACATGGACTGAGTGCGCCATGAGGACTGAGTGTGGGAAACCCTGTCCTAGTACATTACAGAATATATTGCTTATTTTTGTTTGAATTAAGCACCCTGTCTGTTTTTACTAGGTTTTAAAAAGCAAACAAAAAAAAAACAGATAAAGAAATTAAAATAACTTCCACAAGTTTTGTTCATCCTGAGACACAAGGCTGAATTCATGTTTGGTAGTAAAGCAAAAAGCAACCAACTGGACAAAACCGTGCTACACTGCAGGTGGGGCAGCTGTAACATGTGCAGAGAGATTTCAATTTGGGTGGGTTGTGTTCAAACTGAAACCTAAACTGCAGTGTAAAAATAAAGCGAATTTATGGCTACATGCAAAAGCAGCCAGTATTTACCCTGCACAGAAAAAAAATAAATGTATTTGCTCCCCTTGCATTGCAACATGGTATGTTCCAGACAAAGTTACCAGCTTTTTTCGCTTTTACTTACAAACTTGAATCAGGGCCGCGATACAGAACCGCTCTCCAATAAAATTGCAGCTACTGAAAATAGGCACAGACCAAAAAAATAAATAATTTTTTTAAAGTGTATAAATCTGTTTTAAGTTTAAAGAATGAGGGGGCCATCATTAAGGCAACGAAGTAAGACAGAACACTTTATGGTTCACCAACTGAATCCTAGTAGTTGATGCAATTAAAAGCCATCTTTGCTTTAAAAAAAAACAAACAAACTGGTGATTCCCTCCCACATACTTGCGATGTGAATGTGGTCATGTTTCCATGAAATATCCAAGCTACAGAAGACACATACTGTATTCAAAGGGTTAATGTATCCAATATCCATTCTTGAAAATATTCCACTATACCAAACATCCTTACTGTCCCCAATTACAGTACTGTGGTTGGGATTTCTGAACAGGAACGTCGCTGCATTTAGCAGGGTTACCAAACTTTCACATGGCAGCGCAGATGGTGATTGGCTAAGTTCTCTGTAGCTATGACAGCCAGCACCTGAATGGATGAGCGATAAAAGCACTCCTTCTCCAATCAGCAGTCTCTTTTCATTTACAGCCATAGTATCAGATATTTCCTGCCAAAGACCCAATCAACACTGCCACTAGGGGGTGCAAAATGGAGCAATTCAATTATTGCTTAGTTTAGACGCCCGGTAGCCGTAGGGGTGACATTTCTTTTTGCAGCCTCCTGAGGTCAGAGGAAGGAAAAAATAAATAAAATAAAAGAAAGTGTGCAACCCCTGCACTTTGGGCATCCCATCAGGAGTTTGGGCACCTAAAGCAGGTCTTTAGACAGGTTTAGCCATTTCACACAGCTAAACCCTGTTTGTTTGGGCACCACATGCAAAATATGCATGGGCCTCTAAAAACAATTGAATCCTAACAATAGTTTGTGCGTGTAAACAGTCCTGTTTATACCAGAAAAATAGACGCACAAAACAATTGAAAGTGAATATTTTCTCAGTTGACAAAATGGCTGTCTGCTTTGTATGTAACTAGCAGGTACACTTTGGAAGCGCTCACTACAAAATTGCGCTCTGGTTACATGACGTTATGCAAAACAGAGACAGCCATTGTGGGAGCTGGACAAATCTTCATGAAAACGCAATCTAATTCAAATCCCCATGCGTATTATTCAGTAAAATTACCTGGCGAGTCCACATGCCCATGCAGAGTGGGAAATAAGCGGGTCATACTTATTTCAGTTTTTGACATGTTAGAATACTAGAAGAATACCAGCGACACTGTATGACCCGTGCAATTTTGCTCAGCACACGATACCAATTGTCAGGTGCCTTACGCTGGACCCTCTAGTTATCCCCTAGAGTACTTGTGTAGGCAACATGAGTAAATAAGAGCAATGTGGTTTTCAACATTGGCATTTACTCTGGTTAGCAACCAGTCAACCCAATTTTTGTCCAAACTACTTAAAAATTTTACACCCCCCCCCCCCCCCCCCCCCCCCCATTTATCAAGCCTTGGAGAGTGTTAAATAGTATGGTGATAAAGCACCAACCAATCAGCTCCTAATGGTCATGTCACAAGCTATGTTTGAAAAATGACAGTTAGGAGCTGGTTCTTTATCACCGGAGGGGTGGAAGGGGGGGGGGGGCAACAAGCAACCTTTACAGCCACCCTGACAATTGATACTGCAGTGACCGCCATAGACTGGCAGCAACGGCCTACCTTTTCCTCAGCTAGAGCTGGAACATTGCATATGAATGCGTGCAATGTTTTAAGCAAAAATATTGTTGTTAAATCAGGTATCGGGGGATATAATCTACCTGCCGGATGGAACAAAACTGAAAAGGTTAGAAAAGTAAAAATAATTAAAAAATAGTACAAATCTATAAAGCTATAGTTATTTTGATCACAGCTAGATATTAAATACATAATAAAAAAACAAACAAAAAAACAAACAACCACCTCTGCAAGCTATTTTTAAACAGCAAACACAAAACGCTATTTAAATGAATTACAAACCACAACAGTGGTTCACAGATGGTGACTTAATACAAAGAAGAGGGGGGGGGGGGGGGGGGGTGTTAAAAAAAGAAAGAAATTTAACAGATTCAGCTTTCCCAGAGGAGAGAATGTCCCAAAGGAGAGAGCCAACAAAATAATATTGATTTTGTATTATCATTTACTAAAGGGGGAGGGGAGGGCGATCATTGAAGTTTGTTTATAGAACTCTTACAAATCTTATCCCAGGTGAAACCTGAACAGGTGTTTAGCTTCTGAAGCGTCTGTCCGCAGGGCATATATCATTGGTTACTTATAGCCTGTTGCTAAGGAACAGCGAACTAGTCTTTAAGCTCCGAATCAAGTATGACAGGGTGACACTTAGCCTTGAAATCCTGTTTCTCAGCTGCAGAACAGAAGATTTTGGAAGTCATTAAAGAGACAGCGTCGCCCTCACTGATCAGCGACCTAATGTACTCTTCGATGGAGAACAGAAACCACGAGACATTCTAAAATACAAGTTACTAACTGGGTGAAGCATAGTATGTGTCAAGTGACTGACAGTAGACAAATAGACTTATGTAGGGATACACACACACACACACACACACACACACACACACACTGGATGCAACTGCTGCCTGTATATAAGGACACACCAGTCATGTGACCGCAACCTATCATTGTATATACAGTCATGAGTGGTATTCATTTTAGTGTTTAGTCTACTTATTTAGGAACAAATTTGTGAATATGTTCAGTTAACCCTCAATAACAAGTCGGTCACATTTCCCATCCTCAGAAGAAACAGTGGAACAGGTATATTATGTGGGTAAAGCGCAGACCACTCCAGAGAGAATACTACATCACCCATACTATAAATGGCCAAGGAACAGAATGATCTGCCATTAATTTACCGCAAGACTGAACAATGACTGACGCTACAGCTGGAGCCGTATCTTCTTTGATACGTGATCAATTTTTCCATCTATGCCAAATAGTGCGTCAAGATACAAACTCAAAAATATTACACATTGCTGAAAACAAGCCCACCTAAGGCCATAAAGGGATCATGCACTTTCAAGATTAAGTGGGAGATTTACTAAGCAGTGATAAAAGTGGAGAAGAGAACCAGTGGGGACGTTGCCCATAGCAGCCAATCAGCATTGACGTATCATTTATAAATCTGCATACTATAAAAAGTGTACAGAGCAGCCGATTGAAGTTGCCCATGGCAACCACTTTTACCACTGCTTAGTACATGTCCCCCTCAGTTAGCTGAAAAGCTCATTGGGCGAATGAGCCGTTAAGAGAGATTACATGACTTCTGTGAGAATTCGCTCAATCACCCCAAAAAAAATATATAGCAACTATAGAACGCCGTCTTACCCAAGGGCGGACACCTGTGGCTCTATCGTTGTATAATGCAAGCTAAAGTCGGGTCAGGGAATGCTGGGACTTCTAGTCCTGCAGAGCAGCTGGAGAGCCACAGGTTATCCATCTATTATGGCAGAATTCTAAAAGGCAATGAGCACTTACAATTAGTAATTTGGCAGTATTGTAAGTAGGGGCTTAAGAAATCACACATAGGTAAAGTTTTAAAGACACGATGTGCTTTAAGTAACCAATTAAAATGCTTTGTTTGTTACACAGACACGCGATTGGTTAAATGAAATTTTATATTATTCTCAAAAATAAAATAATTGGCACACATTCTATAGAGAACCAGACCTCCCCTATGGAAAAATAGGACTTTGAATGTGTTATTTGAATTCTTTAAAAAAACACGTTTGTGTAAACCTGTTACAGCAGGACTGCTCTTAAAATAGTCCGACTTATTGTATTACATATTCTATCCCCCCAATCCACATATTCAAACTGTTTAATGAAAAACTATAAAAGAAAGCTGCACAAGATTCCCCGACAACGTGCCTGGCCTGCAGCTATACAAACGCTGAATGACACATTTGAAAGCATGATAAATTAGAGCACACGGACTGTGAGGTGACGCCAACATACTTCAACATTTTATGCTCTAAAATGGCATGTAAGATTCAGAATCCATAGCTCACAGTGTAAGTGGAGCACAGATTACACAAAGACATTATTTCAGAAACACAATTACAACTGTGGATTTTGCTAATGGAGGTATACAGTAGGTCTTCAGCAGATCTGTTGCTGCTGGAGTACACCTGTCTCCGTCAAAGAGGAAGGGGGGGGGGGGGGTGCCTGTGTGTGTGTAGGGGGCATGCGAGGAATTGAGGGGGAGGAGGGGTGGAAAGCCAGTTATATGAGCCACTGGTGAAACCCGTGTGTTTAATACACTTTAATCTCCCACAGAGTCAGTGCTACGGACGTGCATCAGACTCACACTTGGATTGGGTTTCTCACAGTTAGAGGAGAACAGGAGACTGGACATTTCTGCTTACGGTAATGGGGTCTGATGACCACACGGAATAGCATTAAATACTTCTACTCCAAACAAAAAGGGAGTAACATCATTTTTTGTCACCCCAGATATTGAGCCGTAAACATTATTGCAACGCAAAAAAAAAAAAAAATAACCACCACACCCTTATCTTAACCGCCAAAATCAAATACACAAATTACATTCTAACTCCGGGTATATTCACACAGAACTTTTTGCAAAGTAATTAATGTGTCTGCGACAGTGAACGAATGATAAAATAAAAAACACACACCCAGTAACAGTTATCAAAGTCAAGTCTCCTACACCCAAATAGACCCATTTTTGCAATTTGTTGGCAAGAAAATTAAATAAAACAGAAATAATAGGGAGTCAAAATGCAGATTTCACTCATACTGTACATAGCACAGCCCTGAGAGATGATCTGCTGAGCAGAGACACAGGACTGAACATTAAGCTGCTAGGGGTGTTTAAGCATACATGTAATGTGTTAATCCTCCCATCCCCCACCCTTATCAAAGCCTCGCTGGCTGAAAGCCAACTGCGCAGCACACCCCTATGGTGACAAAGCGTTCCCCGGGGGAGTCTCCAGCACAGAGCCGGCCTCTCTCCAGGCTGCGTTATGTCTGTCTGGAATACCAGATTCCCCAGGTAAGCACATACAGTCAGCCTCACCATAGGATTCACCAACAAACACGTTCCAGCCATTAAAACGGCCAGCTAGTCTCTGCATTTGCAGCTTTTAATAATCTTATTGTAGAATGATAAAGAACATGGAACAACTGCTTAGTCAAGTCAGCGGTAGCACGTGCACAAAGCAGAAGGAAATATAATGCAATGTCTTTTCTTAATTAGCTCATTTATGTTAGACTATGGTGGCCCCTAAGTGGTGTACGCCAATCAGATACTGCTAGAACATTTGTGAACCCCTCTTTTGGGGTCCCAAAACAATGGTACACCAATACTCGCTGAGGTATCAGTGCATATTATAGAGATATACAATTACACCCTATAGTCATAACGCTGTACAATTCTCAAGACAACCAAATACATGTATCTAGAGAGAAAGCATTCAAAAAATATATATATTCCTTAGTCCAATCCTCTGCTAGTAACCTTGGCTAACAACTCGGCATGTATACTCAATGCTGCACCCTGTGCAAAGCTTAATCTGCAAACCGGTGTTACAACAAGACACCCAGGTAGCTTGGTATCCATGCAAACTAAGGTGAACTGAATGCAACCATTTCCTTCCAGTTCAAATCCACTACACTGAAACAAAGAGGGAAAAAAAAAAAAAAAATGCTGACAACTTTTTATTAGGAAGGGGAACACAACAAAAAAAATAAAAAAGGACTAGTTCTCATCGCAACACAAAGTCCCAAAAGCTCAGCTGAATGAAGAAGCATTGCCTGGAAACCACGCTTGTACAGAGGAACTGAGAAACTGCTGCGGAATATTCTCAGCGCCGACAATTGCCATTTGCGTCTTAAATACAATCCACATATCGTCAGCGGTTACATTCCCTACTTACTATAAAAAAATAAAAAAAAGAAAGAATATAAAAAAAAGGAAGATGCACAAATAAAAGCAGGAAGGTCACCATAATACCACGGGGGCAACTGCTACACTGCCCTCTACAGGACATACTGGGGTATGCACCCAGCACACATCCATAGGACATCAGACCAAAAAGTAATTTAGGATTTAGTCAATAAAAAAGGGTCACCTACCGGCCAGGCAAACTGGAAAGGGATAACAATCCTGCCGTTCTCTCCAGGAGTGTTTTTACCCAGTTGGTTTAGTTTGTTGTTTAAATAAATAGTATTTCCACCAAGAACCGAAGTATGTCCGGAGCCGTAGCTGCACGGCCCAGTGGGGGCAATCTTGGCCCGAAACTCCTTGAGGCACACTCGGAGATAGGTGTCACACTCATCCTTGCTGCAGTCCTGGTTCTGGGAGCTCTTCACATCATCGCAGCATTCTCCGCTCAACAATTCTCCGTTGACATTCTTCAGCGAGTTCAGCTGCAGCTCGAAATAACCCGTGGACTGGGAAGCCTAAATATAACACATCAAACGGGGGAGACATCACTACGGTGCCCTGGGAGCTGCCCTGGGGGGGTGGGGGGGGAGCATGTTTTACATCACCCCCCCCACCCCCATTCAGCAGGACAAATGCAGAATAATTGCTGCCGGTCACTAAAATGTATTGATTGCATGAGGGAAATGCAGCAGTAATACAAAATGCACCACATCGATCTATGACAGGGATCACTTACAGCATAAGAGGGTGTATTATACAGAGCACAAAATAGCAGCTCTGCAGTCCCTCGATAATTGTACACTCTGGTCTATGCAGAAGCACATATATATATATATATATATATATATATATATACACACACACACACACACACACACACACACATACAGATGTAAGGCACACACCACATACTGTACATGAATTAAATAGGAATGCAGGTCATGCTTTTAACAATTTTTTAAAGGTAAAAAAAACTTCAGTCAATGCAGCAGTTATATATATATATATATATACACATACATATATATATATATATATATATATATATTTATTTTATACACACACACGCATGCATGCACACACAACATACAGTTTGTGGATCACCAGATGACAAGTCACAGACTGTAAACCACAGATCTCACTATGCATGCATCTAAATCTCTGTACATGCACAACCACTATATATTATTAGAATATAATATAATATAATATATGATATTACAAATCACTTAGGAGAATGTAAGTTGTGGGGGTGCAGGGTGGCCACAGAGAAGGGCAGGGTGGCGCTCAGGTGGGTGGGGGGCACCCTGCACCGGGGCACAGACCGTTAGCCCGGGAGCAGAGGGCAGCCTTACCTGGACGCAGAAAGTTAGGAGGATGAGGAGCACCGCGGTGAGCGGGCAGCCCGGTCTATCCAGCGTGGCCAGCAGCGAGCTCAGGGCTGCCGCGGGGAATGGCAGGCGGGGAGCCATGGAGTGAAGGCATCAGGCGGCTAGCAGCAGCGCAGATACATGGGATGGATGTCAGGGAAGCTCCCCAGCTAACTCTCACATCACTCTCTCAGCTCTCCCAGCCCAGGCTAACCAGCATGTGAGCTGCCTGACTGACAGGCGCGTCAGCCATTCGCCGCCCGCCCTGCGTCATTCATATTCATGAGGAGGCGGTGAGCGGGTGGGAGGGGGAGGGAGGCGTGGCCCGGAGGCCGACTGTAGCTTGCAGGTGGTGTGTGTCAGTGTGTGTGCGCGCACCTCAAGCTGCAATTGTTATGGATGCGTACACACACTCCTATTTACCCACATGACTAGTCTGTACATAGCTAGATAAGATAGGTATACTGTTTCTCTATTTAGATATAACATAAATATGTATATGTGTGTGTGTGTATATATATATATATATATATATAATATTTATTGGATATATGTAAGTTTGTCATACCTTCCCTGTAATCTGGGACATCTATGATTTACACAGGTTCTGTGGCTGATTGAAACGAGGTGAAAGGCAGGCCCTGACTAGCCAGCCACAGAACCTGTGTATGCTATAGGTGTCCTAGAATAAAGGGTTATTATTGCACGCCTAGATATATCCAGGGTTGGACTGGCCCACAGGTGTACAGGGGAAACCACCGGTGGGCCCTACTGCCTGGGGGCCCACCCTCTCCTCTAGGGATCAGGTTCCAGACTGTGCTGTTCCTAATCTAGTACATTATCTTGCATGCACTACAGTATTTATTGTATATATTTATCTAGGGGAACAACACTTGCAAAATGGTTAGGTAAACCAATGTGGCAGGCCACACCCCCTCTAGAGACTGGCCACACCCTTAAACATGGGCCCCTACCACTACATTTCCCCGGTGGGCCCTACATGCCCCAGTACGACACTGGATATATCTAATACCTAGCTATCTGCATAAGCTGTGAGCAGAATCAGAGCAGCCCGTATCACGTATTGCATTTTGATTGCAATACATCCATCCCCTATTTGCATGCATACCTGCATTTTTTTAACACCATTCTGTACCTGCCGTACAGGAGAGCTCTTCCGATACCATGTCCCAGTGAAGAAGTGATCTACAGATGTAGGGCTCAGGAGTCCTAATGCGCAAGCATATGCAAAAGCCACGGGGACCGGAGAGGGATCCTTATAATCCCTCTCCAGGGACTTCTTGCACAAAGAGCACCATATATTCTGTAGGCAACGTCATCTGTAGTCACGCTTTACTTTCAGGGGCTGGCTGGGCAGGGGGGCAGAGTGCCATCTGGCCCCCGGGCCAGTGCAATTTAAGTGTTCCAGGTCCATTTTCTCACTGCATTCCCTGTGAAAAGCTGGGCCACTTGCTTGAGTCTGCCCCCCCCAGGCTGAAAGTTGCCAGCCAGCCCCTGTTTACTTTATATGGGCACATTGCAAACCCGTAGAATTCCATGGGGTGTTTGCTGTGCCGCGGTTCCGCTGCAGATATCTCCAAGTGGGAGAGACAGTGCCCCAGGTGCAGGCACCAATCTTGCTGTAAATCGTATTAACAGAGCAAAGTGGTATCCGGAATTTAGCAATTACTGTATGTGGCCTACTATGTGCAGGGAAACACAGTGTAAAAGCACAGAGCTTTCTAAGCTATGAGCACACTAATGTTCACAACGGGAGATTTTTTTTTGGGGGGGGGGGGGGGGGGGGCGAGGAATGGCCAACATTTATGTGTATAAGTGATTTGTTTGCAACTATTTTGCAGCAGGAATTGATTGATTTACTTATTTGGAGAGGTCGATATGGAAGTGCGGAGGCATGGTGTAGAAAAGCGATTTGTGGCCCTGTCATTACTGCATGGTGCCGCAACTTGTGTTCATCTGCATTGGTGTGCGATGCTACAATGACGATATTCACTGTCAATCCCGTTGGCTGGCTCACTCTCTCAGCAGTACAGAACTCCCAGAAATGTATGGTCATTCTGGGAGAATAGGCATGTATGATATAGTAGTACTAGGCGATTCATCGCGCCCTACGGGCGCTCTTCACACCGTCGAAAGGGGCTATGCCCCCTTAACCCCTGCACGCCTTGCTGGGGTTCAATATTTGTATGAGTATTACCTGCATTCCTAGGTTTGTCAGTGGTCAAATATTGCACGACGAAAGGGCTTGAGATGGTGAAGGGGGTGTAGGCCCTCGCGACGGCGTTAACGGTGCCTGCAGGGCACGATGTACAGAATGTAGCGGGTGCGGGGGGGGGGGGGGGGCGGATGAGGCAGGGAGTATGTAGATGCTGCGGGTGGAGGGGGAGGTGGATGCAGGTGGGGGGTGGGTGCAGGACCTATAACTATATGATTGTATGTGTAACAATATATAGGACACGGATAAGGATGTATGTGATATAGACATACCCGCATGAAGAGGTATACGGTGTCATTAGACACAGAGGGGAGTGCTGGTACAATGCGGAACAGGGGCAGCTGTGTCCTCTCTCTACACCGTACCATCCTTCAGGTGTAGCAACGTGGACATGTTGCGCACGCAATGTCTCCATTCGGCCGCAGGTGCACCAGTCCCTTCTGCATGCGCTATGTGCGTGCCCCCCTCAAGTGCAGTAGGAGGAGGGTGCGCAGGCTGGTGCTGCTCCCAGGGCCAATGGGCATGGACAGCACGGTCATGTGCTCGGTGCTGGGCTTGCGCCCTGCGCTTGCCGAGTGAGGGATAGGGAGGAGGCGGCACAGCGGAGCATCACCAATATACCGGTAACTATGGGGGGCACCGCAGGGGGTTATGGCTCCTGTCCTCCTGGTGAGGGTTTGTCAGGGAGGTATCAAGGAACCGGTGGTATGGACCGTGTATGGGACGCAGAGGGGTAGGGAGAGGATACAGAGACGCAGGGTGGTAGGGAGAGGATACAGAGACGCTGGGCGGTACGGAAGGGACAGAGACGCAGGGCGGTAGGGAGGGGATACAGAGACGCGGGGCGGTAGGGAGGGGATACAGAGATGCGGGTGGTAGGGAGGGTATAGAGAGACGCGGGGCGATAGGGAGGGGATACAGAGACGCGGTGTGGTAGGGAGGGGATACAGAGACGCGGGGCGGTAGGGAGGAGATACAGAGACGCGGGGCGGTAGGGAGGGGATACAGAGACGCGGGCGGTAGGGAGGGGATAGAGAGACGCGGGTGGTAGGGAGGGGATAGAGAAACGCAGGGCGGTAGGGAGGGGATAGAGAGAAGCGGGGCGGTAAGGTGGGGATACAGAGGTGTAGGGGGGAGGGAATACAGAGATATGGGGCCTTAGGGAGGGGATACAGTGACGCGGGGTGGTAGGGAGGGGAAAGAGAGACGCGGGGCGGTAGGGAGGGGAAAGAGAGACGCGGGGCGGTAGGGAGGGGAAAGAGAGACGCGGGGCGTTAGGGAGGGGATAGAGAGACGCAGGGTGGTAGGGAGTGGATACAAAGACGTGGGGCGATAGGGAGGGGACAGAGAAACACGGGGCGGTAGGGATGGGACAGAGAGACGCAGGGCGGTAGGGAGGGGACAGAGAGACGCGGGGCGGTAGGGAGTGGATACAGAGATGTGGGGCGGTAGGGAGGGGACAGAGACGCGGGGCGGTAGGGAGGGGACAGAGAGACGCGGGCGGTAGGGAGGGGACAGAGAGACGCGGGGCGGTTGGGAGGGGATAGAGAGACGCGGGCGGTAGGGAGGGGAAAGAGACGCGGGGCGGTTGGGAGGGGATAGAGAGACGCGGGGCGGTAGGGAGGGGAAAGAGACGCGGGGCGGTTGGGAGGGGATAGAGAGACGCGGGGCGGTAGGGAGGGGAAAGAGACGCGGGGCGGTTGGGAGGGGATAGAGAGACGCGGGGCGGTAGGGAGGGGATACAGAGACGCGGGGCGGTAGGGAGGGTCCCCAGTGAGGAAGCTGATGAAGAAAGGAGGGGAAGTACTGGAGGGGGTGGAGTTGTGTAAAGTGGTGACCAGACATAGATACAGTGGCTAGGATGGGCGGAGGGACTCACCGTTGGGGCTGTGGGTGGCTGCTGCAGGCTGTGAAATAGTCCAGTATCCAGAGGCGTCACCAGGTGTGGGAGAGCAGTCTGTACTATGACATTTCCTCCCCCAGGGCCCCCCCCCTCGCATGGTGAAAATGGGGCGTGGCCTAGAGTAAAATGGGCGTGGCCTCGCGGGTCTTTTCTCTCTCGCTCCGGGGGTGTTTCCAGCTTGCCTGTAGATGCTGGCAGCCCCCGGAGACTGCAGAGTGTGTGTGCCGGCTGTGTGACCGGAGGAGAGTGCTGCAGGAGATGACGTCACTGCAGCACTCGGCTCCTGACAGCGGGATGTGTGCGGAGGAGGCGGCGGATCTGTGTACGCGGGGCAGGGAGGGCTATGAGAGCCTTCTCCTGCGCCACCCGTCCCTCCTAATGTGTATGCCGGGGGCAGCAGATGTTGTTGTTCGGCGTGCCGTGGCTGGTTAGTCAGATTTGCTGGGGGGGGGGGGGGGAAGGGGTGTGACATGGACAGGCAGCAGGAGCAGAGACTTGCTGCACATGTGGTGGGCGGGCTCTGTGACTCCGCCCACCGATGTGACTCCGCCCAGCGTTACGGGCACAGAGTCACAGACTTGAGCAAATATATAGGAGATGTTGTAAACTCATTTGTCAGAATAAAATGTGGCTGCAGTGAAATGACAGCTGCCGCAAACCATCCTGATCTGTGTACGGATAGAGGGAGATGTACTAAGCCTTGAAAAGTGATAAAATGGAGAGATACAGTACCAGCCAATCAGCTCCTAACTGCCACGTCACAGGCTGTGTTTGAAAAATGACAGGATTTGATTGGCTTGTAGTTTATCACTCTCACTTTATCACTTTTTAAGGTTTATTACATCTGGCCAACTTTTTTTTTTTTGTCCAACAAAATGTCAAAATAAAGTGATTTTACAGAACCCAAAAGAGATTCTGCAGCAGCTGCAAAAATTGCACTCTTCACATGTGTACCAACTTGTCTCTGTCACTTGTCAAAATAAAATGCATTTTTTTCAAAAAAGTTATAACATCTGAATAATTGAGATTGGGGCAAGTTTTTTTTTTTTTTTTTTCTTCCCAGAAAACGTAATGTGACAACAAATAGTTAATTCTTTGACGGCACCTTCATAAGAGATGCATATTTTTTTCTCAAATACAAAGTGCATTTCTAATCCATTGAGCTCCCCCTTCTGCTTAATTAATGCAGAACACTGGGATGAGAGACACATACCACCCTAGCGTTTATTCAATTCTACAGTAAATCAGGAGCAATTTGCAAGCACAATATTATTTGTAATCATTTTTTAACATTCTAAAAATGTTTTTTTCTTGTTTGTTTTTAAACCTTCGTTAAATGTAGTGAAAGAAATACTATGGTTAAACAAAGAAAGAATTATAAAAACACACTATAATAAGCCTGTTACCATCATAGGGGTTTATTTACTAAGCGTTGGGTTGCAAAACCTTGTGTATCTGATCGTGTTTATGCCTGATATTTAAAAGGGCAATGGGGGTCATTCCGAGTTGATCGCAGCTGTGCTAAATTTAGCACATCTATGATCAGGGACACAGACATGCGGGGGGACGCCCAGCACAAGACTAGTCCGCCCCACATGTCAGTCCGGCCCCCCCTGCACAAGTACAAAGCATCGCACAGCGGCAACGCTTGTCCCGGCCAGCGCAGCTCCTGCTGCTGGCCGGCAGTTGGTTGTCGCTGCCCCTGGTCGTAGCGGCCCCCCGCACGGTCTGACCACGCCTGCGTTGGCCGGACCTCGCCCACAAAACGGCGGCCGAACGCCGCCGTACCGCCCCCCCCCCCCCACGGCCAGCGACCGACTCTGCCTGTCAATGAGGCAGAGGCGATTGTAGCGCTCCGACGGCCTTAGGCCATCTGGCATGCGCCGGCGCACTGCCACGCCGGCGCATGTGCAGTTTTGACCCGAACGCAACGCTGCGATAAACTTCAGCGTGCGAAAGGGTCAGAATGACCCCCAATGTGTTTATTAGCAAGACACTATTAGTAACAGCATTGCCCTTTTAAATATCAGGCATAGACACACTCAGAAGCACCGGGTTTTACAACTCGACGCTTCCAAAATAAACCCCATAGTTAATTGTCTGATATTATGATTTTGTTGTCATTCACTAAACAATCAGATCACATCTCAATTTGGTTGCTGCCTGGCAGTCAGACTGAATAACAGAATCATAACCACTCGCATAGATTATGGATATCAGACAATTGTTTATTTCCAGTTAAATAATACAAATTTCTGATTATTCATTAGTGGTCAGTGGAAGCGGTATCCAGGTGATAGACAGTCTCTAGGTAGTGGTCAGCGGAAGCAGTATCTAGATGATAGATAGGCAGTGTCTAGGTAGTGCTCAGTGGAAGCGGTATCCAGATGATAGACTGTGTCTAGGTAGTGGTCCACGGAAGTGCTATCCGGATGATAGACAGTGTCTGAAGTGGTATACGGATGATAGTGTCTTGGTAGTGGTCAGCGGAA
The DNA here is from genome assembly GCF_028390025.1 of Pseudophryne corroboree. Taxonomy (NCBI): domain Eukaryota; kingdom Metazoa; phylum Chordata; class Amphibia; order Anura; family Myobatrachidae; genus Pseudophryne; species Pseudophryne corroboree. Next base: position 24,346,544 of record NC_086455.1, read on the forward strand.
GCAATATCCGGATGATAGACAATGTCTAGGTAGTGGTCAGCGGAAGCAATATCCGGATGATAGACAATGTCTAGGTAGTGGTCAGCGGAAGCAATATCCGGATGGTAGACAATGTCTAGGTAGTGGTCAGCGGAAGCAATATCCGGATGGTAGACAATGTCTAGGTAGTGGTCAGCGGAAGCAATATCCGGATGGTAGACAATGTCTAGGTAGTGGTCAGCGGAAGCAGTATCCGGATGATAGACAATGTCTAGGTAGTGGTCAGCGGAAGCAGTATCCGGATGATAGACAATGTCTAGGTAGTGGTCAGCGGAAGCAATATCCGGATGGTAGACAATGTCTAGGTAGTGGTCAGCGGAAGCAGTATCCGGATGATAGACAATGTCTAGGTAGTGGTCAGCGGAAGCAGTATCCGGATGATAGACAGTGTCTAGGTAGTGGTCAGCGGAAGCAGTATCCGGATGATAGACAGTGTCTAGGTAGTGGTCAGCGGAAGCAGTATCCGGATGATAGACAATGTCTAGGTAGTGGTCAGCGGAAGCAGTATCCGGATGATAGACAATGTCTAGGTAGTGGTCAGCGGAAGCAGTATCCGGATGATAGACAATGTCTAGGTAGTGGTCAGCGGAAGCAGTATCCGGATGATAGACAGTGTCTAGGTAGTGGTCAGCGGAAGCAGTATCCGGATGATAGACAATGTCTAGGTAGTGGTCAGCGGAAGCAGTATCCGGATGATAGACAATGTCTAGGTAGTGGTCAGCGGAAGCAGTATCCGGATGATAGACAGTGTCTAGGTAGTGGTCAGCGGAAGCAGTATCTAGATGATAGATAGGCAGTGTCTAGGTAGTGCTCAGTGGAAGCGGTATCCAGATGATAGACAGTGTCTAGGTAATGGTCAGCGGAAGCGCTATCCGGATGATAGACTGTGTCTAGGTAGTGGTCCACGGAAGTGCTATCCGGATGATAGACAGTGTCTGAAGTGGTATACGGATGATAGTGTCTTGGTAGTGGTCAGCGGAAGCAATATCCGGATGATAGACAATGTCTAGGTAGTGGTCAGCGGAAGCAATATCCGGATGATAGACAATGTCTAGGTAGTGGTCAGCGGAAGCAATATCCGGATGGTAGACAATGTCTAGGTAGTGGTCAGCGGAAGCAATATCCGGATGGTAGACAATGTCTAGGTAGTGGTCAGCGGAAGCAATATCCGGATGGTAGACAATGTCTAGGTAGTGGTCAGCGGAAGCAGTATCCGGATGATAGACAATGTCTAGGTAGTGGTCAGCGGAAGCAGTATCCGGATGATAGACAATGTCTAGGTAGTGGTCAGCGGAAGCAATATCCGGATGGTAGACAATGTCTAGGTAGTGGTCAGCGGAAGCAGTATCCGGATGATAGACAATGTCTAGGTAGTGGTCAGCGGAAGCAGTATCCGGATGATAGACAGTGTCTAGGTAGTGGTCAGCGGAAGCAGTATCCGGATGATAGACAGTGTCTAGGTAGTGGTCAGCGGAAGCAGTATCCGGATGATAGACAATGTCTAGGTAGTGGTCAGCGGAAGCAGTATCCGGATGATAGACAATGTCTAGGTAGTGGTCAGCGGAAGCAGTATCCGGATGATAGACAATGTCTAGGTAGTGGTCAGCGGAAGCAGTATCCGGATGATAGACAGTGTCTAGGTAGTGGTCAGCGGAAGCAGTATCCGGATGATAGACAATGTCTAGGTAGTGGTCAGCGGAAGCAGTATCCGGATGATAGACAATGTCTAGGTAGTGGTCAGCGGAAGCAGTATCCGGATGATAGACAGTGTCTAGGTAGTGGTCAGCGGAAGCAGTATCTAGATGATAGATAGGCAGTGTCTAGGTAGTGCTCAGTGGAAGCGGTATCCAGATGATAGACAGTGTCTAGGTAATGGTCAGCGGAAGCGCTATCCGGATGATAGACTGTGTCTAGGTAGTGGTCCACGGAAGTGCTATCCGGATGATAGACAGTGTCTGAAGTGGTATACGGATGATAGTGTCTTGGTAGTGGTCAGCGGAAGCAATATCCGGATGATAGACAATGTCTAGGTAGTGGTCAGCGGAAGCAATATCCGGATGATAGACAATGTCTAGGTAGTGGTCAGCGGAAGCAATATCCGGATGGTAGACAATGTCTAGGTAGTGGTCAGCGGAAGCAATATCCGGATGGTAGACAATGTCTAGGTAGTGGTCAGCGGAAGCAATATCCGGATGGTAGACAATGTCTAGGTAGTGGTCAGCGGAAGCAGTATCCGGATGATAGACAATGTCTAGGTAGTGGTCAGCGGAAGCAGTATCCGGATGATAGACAGTGTCTAGGTAGTGGTCAGCGGAAGCAGTACCCGGATGATAGACAGTGTCTAGGTAGTGGTCAGCGGAAGCAGTATCCGGATGATAGACAATGTCTAGGTAGTGGTCAGCGGAAGCAGTATCCGGATGATAGACAATGTCTAGGTAGTGGTCAGCGGAAGCAGTATCCGGATGATAGACAATGTCTAGGTAGTGGTCAGCGGAAGCAGTATCCGGATGATAGACAATGTCTAGGTAGTGGTCAGCGGAAGCAGTATCCGGATGATAGACAGTGTCTAGGTAGTGGTCAGCGGAAGCAGTATCCGGATGATAGACAATGTCTAGGTAGTGGTCAGCGGAAGCAGTATCCGGATGATAGACAATGTCTAGGTAGTGGTCAGCGGAAGCAGTATCCGGATGATAGACAGTGTCTAGGTAGTGGTCAGCGGAAGCAGTATCCGGATGATAGACAGTGTCTAGGTAGTGGTCAGCGGAAGCAGTATCCGGATGATAGACAATGTCTAGGTATTGGTCAGCGGAAGCAGTATCCGGATGATAGACAATGTCTAGGTAGTGGTCAGCGGAAGCAGTATCCGGATGATAGACAATGTCTAGGTAGTGGTCAGCGGAAGCAGTATCCGGATGATAGACAATGTCTAGGTAGTGGTCAGTGGAAGCAGTATCCGGATGATAGACAATGTCTAGGTAGTGGTCAGCGGAAGCAATATCCGGATGATAGACAGTGTCTAGGTAGTGGTCAGCGGAAGCAGTATCCGGATGATAGACAATGTCTAGGTATTGGTCAGCGGAAGCAGTATCCGGATGATAGACAATGTCTAGGTAGTGGTCAGTGGAAGCAGTATCCGGATGATAGACAATGTCTAGGTAGTGGTCAGCGGAAGCAGTATCCGGATGATAGACAATGTCTAGGTAGTGGTCAGTGGAAGCAGTATCCGGATGATAGACAATGTCTAGGTAGTGGTCAGCGGAAGCAATATCCGGATGATAGACAATGTCTAGGTAGTGGTCAGCGGAAGCAATATCCGGATGGTAGACAATGTCTAGGTAGTGATCAGCGGAAGCAGTATCCGGATGATAGACAATGTCTAGGTAGTGGTCAGCGGAAGCAGTATCCGGATGATAGACAATGTCTAGGTAGTGGTCAGCGGAAGCAGTATCCAGATGATAGACAGTGTCTAGGTAGTGGTCAGCGGAAGCAGTATCCGGATGATAGACAATGTCTAGGTAGTGGTTAGCGGAAGCAGTATCCGGATGATAGACAATGTCTAGGTAGTGGTCAGCGGAAGCAGTATCCGGATGATAGACAATGTCTAGGTAGTGGTCAGTGCAAGCAGTATCCGGATGATAGATAATGTCTAGGTAGTGGTCAGCGGAAGCAGTATCCGGATGATAGACAGTGTCTAGGTAGTGGTCAGTGGAAGCAGTATCCGGATGATAGATAGACAGTGTCTAGGTAGATAGATAAAAGGTCGCCACCATATGGTCGAAATGTATTAGGCCGACAGGTACAAAAGGTCAACAGATGAAAGGCCAACAGTGGTTACAGTCGACGGGTACAAAAGGTCAACAGGTTCAAAAGGTCGACACGACAATGGTTGACAGACAAATGGTTGAAACTTTTATTTACATGTTTTCCCAACATTTGCTTGATTTACTGTCCACATGGACTACGCCAGGAAACACTAACCTGTCCACCTTGGCTGAAGTGTGGCGAGGGTAGACATTATTACTGATGGTGGTCAGATTTGACCCCAAAAAATGAAAAACTTGTTTCAACCAACAGTGGCATCTTGATGGAGAAGATCCTGAAAGGGGTGAGGTAAGTATACTTACCTTCCCCACCAAAACCCCTAACCCTCTCCACAGCCTAACACCAATTCCAATGTTCGCCTCACATCATAGCAATGCACGCAGTCGCAGCAAACCAGGCGTGACTGCGCCTAGATGTAGCCATGATTAGCGTGGTTACATCTGTATGGTGTATTCTCTACAGTGCATTGCTGCTATTGATCTGGTACATTGTCATGCATGCACTAGCAGTATTTGCTATATATACTTATCAAGGGGCCCAGACCATGCACTCTCTAATGGTTAGCCAGCCCAAGCCTCTTAACTTTGACGCCTACCACTGCATTTCTCCAGTGGGCTCTTTATGCCCCAATCGGACACTGGCATACCCTCCAACATGACCCATTCAATTAGGTACAAAATGCTCTGTTCCTGGACTTCTGTGCCAGTGGCAGTTACAGAGGTGGGGCTGCAGCACAGTCCAAAATTCAAATTGGGGAGCCGCACCAACTGCCAGTGAGCCCTGGCCGGTGATATTTGGCAGTGTATGGGGTGGCAGTTGGTGCGGCTCCCCTATTTGAATTTTGGACTAATGCTCCATATGGTAATTCAGCAGAAGGCGTCTATTACAAGACGCCTCCTGCTGCAGTAGTGATCCGACCTGCGTCTTCGGACACAGGCATCGGACACACTCATACGCCATCAGGCAGTTTGTGACACCCATGGGGACGCGAAAGCCGCCAGTCGCTGACACCAGGAAAACTCAGTGTAATAACAGAAATCCCTGGCCTCTTCTCTACCCCTAAACTGCAGCGACATTTTCACATACAGAGGCCATTGCCACCTCCTCCCTACCACCAAATGGTATCAGCCTGTCAATCACTGACAGTCTGATGCCATCCCTGTGTCACAGGATCTGTTCACGCACACGCAGAACGGGCTCCGCAAATGCACAAAGTACCGGACATTGGTACTCTGCACATCATGGTGCACATCCAACTGAACCTGAATGAGGTACATTGTGCAAATGGCACGTTACAGATATGTAAATCACTGGATTTAGGATTATAATGATAATAAAAGAAACTGTGTTTTGGATAAAGCACTGTACATAGCAGTATAAATGTAGCTTGTGGTAGATGGAAGATCTGCATGCATTGTACCTGCATAAGTGGCGGGACCCCAAGTACAGATATAATATCAGTACATCATGACCTCACAGACTTATCAAGGTGTATATATATATATATAAACAAGTATGTTTTTGTTATTCCTTTATTCCTACAGTTTTCTCCAGAATGAGGGTACCAGCAGGAATTTCCACTGAATACCTGTGTTCAGTATGGCACACTTGCTTTATCTCATCAGATATATGACAGGTAATCTGTAAAAGTATGTAGATATCTTGTTATGACTCTCACTACGGAAAACATGGCAGAAGCTGTAGCAGCTGTGGCACTAAATGGAATTGTAGTGATTATTTCGGCAAAAATATATATGGGATAAAGCATTCCCTGCTGTAAATGTATGGATATTAGATGTCACAGGAAAGGTCTGTGACCACATTACATGTTATATTTATATACAAGTCACAGGAATCTGAGGTGAATTCTGAAAACCCTGATCAGTTTACAGTGTAAAGGGAAGGGGTGCATTCCTTGTAATACATACTGTAAGTTCTAATGAAGAGATGACGCCACAATTTACAGCATATTCAGATATTACAGGATTAGAGCTTTCCTGGCGGTTCTGATAAAAAAATAAATATTTTTTTTTACAGAAAAATCCTGTGAAAATGGACAATTTTCACATAATTATGACAAGTTTATGTAACAAAGATGTATGTTATGGATTTAACTATCACCGACTAAACTAAAGTACCACTGAGTTCACTAAAAAAGCCACCGTCCCTATAGTTTTCTATGGAGGTAGAGATAGGGCGCTATTTAACAAGCTGAAAAAAAAAGCTTATGCTTGGTTTTGGCTATAGGGAAGGCCTGACGCATAGAGACATGTGCAGTATGTAAATCCTGCAGCCATCACTATACTGAAACTCTTCACCAGGAGTCCAGGACAGCATCTTATAAGTTGCTCTTTCACGGCAAGAGTTTCTCAAAAAATTGCCTAAAAGGAGCATTTCTTATTGCTGTGAAAAGTGTTGATAAAATTTTATTTAATGGGACAAAATCAGGAAAATTATATCAATAAATCAGAAAAAAATATAGAAATATTCTCCAATCACTGAAAACGTTTGATATGTGACGTCTAGTCAGGGATCCTACCACAGAATTGTGCAGTTTCCACACTTTTTACTGCCACTTTAGCTATCCCAGTGCCACCACTGCAGCTCCAGTGAGGGGTGGCCATTGGCCAACGATGTCTGGCAGATATTGATTGCCAGGGACCCATGTTTGATGGTTTTGCCGTATATATGGCACGAGGATGTTATAGTTACCGTCATTGATGGCTTGTGAGAGAGTTTTACAGATGTTTTTTAATTTGAAGTATGTGGCGAAAATGTGTGAGGTAATATGTGAGGTAAAGTGTGTGGAATACATAGGATTGGCATTACTACCGCAGACCATAGTCTGAGCAGCAGGCGCAGAGACGGAACGGCATGTGCACTGAACGATCCATAAACTATGAAGTGGCTTTTTTTTGCTCAGTGTCTCCCTGGACTCTCTGCCATCAGATTATCTTAACTTTTACTTGCCCCTCATAGGTATCTGCACCACAGAGGAATGCCATTTACATTTGTTCGTCAATTGACAATGGGGGTTATTCCGAGTTGATCGCTCGCTAGCAGTTTTTAGCAGCCGCGCAAACGCTATGCCGCCGCCCACTCGGAGAGTGTTTTAGCTTAGCAGAAGTGCGAACGGTTGTATCGCAGAGCGGCCACAAATTTTTTTTGTGTAGTTTCAGAGTAGCTCAAAACCTACTCAACGTTTGTGATCACTTCAGACTATTCAGTTCCGGATTTGACGTCACAAACCCGCCCAACGTTCGCCGAGCACACTCCCTGAAAACGGTCAGTTGGCACCCAGAAAAGCCCACTTCATGTCAATCACTCTGCGGCCAGCAGTGCGACTGAAATGCATCGCTAGACCCTGTGCAAAACTACATCGTTCGTTGTGCCCGTACGTCGCACATGCGCATTGCGCCGCATACGCATGCGCAGAACTGCCATTTTTTAGCCTGATCGCTGCGCTGCGAACAAATGCAGCTAGCGATCAACTCGGAATGACCCCCAATGAGCCTAATTCAGAGTTGATCGCAGCCGAAAATTTGTTAGCAGTTGGGCAAAACCATGTGTACTGCAGGGGGGGGCAGATATAATATGTGCAGAGAGAGTTAGATTTGGGTGGGGTGTGTTCAAACTGAAATCTAAATTGCAGTATAAAAATAAAGCAGCCAGTATTTACCCTGCACAGAAACAAAATAACCCACCCAAATCTTACTCTCTCTGCACATGTTATATCTGCTACACCTGCAGTGCACATTGAGGGTCATTCAGACCTGATCGCTCGCTAGCTAGTTTTTGCAGCGCTGCGATCAGATAGTCGCCGCCTATAGGGGAGTGTATTTTTGCTTTGCAAGTGTGCGAACGCCTGTGCAGCCGAGCAGTACAAAAAAGTTTTGTGCAGTTTCTGAGTTGCCCAGAACTTACTCAGCCGCTGCGATCATTTCAGCCTGTCTGGTCCCGGAAAACCAGACGCCAGACACCCGCCCTGCAAACGCTTGGACACGCCTGCGTTTTTCCAAACACTCCCAGAAAATGATCAGTTGACACCCACAAACGCCCTCATCCTGTCAATCTCCTTGCGATCGACTGTGCGAATGGATTCTTCGTAAAATCCATCGCACAGCAACGATCCGCTTTCCACCCGACCGACGCGCCTGCGCATTGCGGTGCATACGCATGCGCAGTTTTAACCTGATCGCAGCGCAGCTAAAAAAATCTAGCGTGCGATCAGGTCTGAATGACCGCCATAGTTTTGCCGAACTGCTAACAAATTTGCTGCTGCGAACAACTCTGAATTACCCCCAATGTATTAAGCAGTGATAAAAGTGGAGAAGTGAGCCAGTGGAGAAGTTACCCATGGAAACCAATCAGCTGCTCTGTATATTTTTAAAGTATGCAAATTATAAATGTTACGTACATGTTGATTGGTTGCCATGGGCAACTTCTCCACTGGCTCACTTCTCCACTTTTATCACTGCTTAGTACACGTCCACAGTGATTGACAGAGGGCAGCCGTTTGGGGGAGGTAACGGGAAGTGAAGACAAAAATGCAGGTGTGTTGCACCCATTTTCACGGTGTGTATCTGCCAGCGACTGCATCTTCCAAAGCAGCTTCATTGGTTCCAGCATCTTTATTCAGGCCACCATTCTGAGAAATCTGAAGCTTGCTCAGGTGCCCAATGCGTGACTGATTTTACTGATGTTGCGCCTTGTGCAAGTTGTGGGCGTTTCAGTATACAATCCAGCGACTGCGACATTTGCATGATGCAGCCACATTGGGAATTGCGTGCACCTGTGCGTCAGGCTCACTGTGTGTAGGTTTTCCCCCAACCTTGCACTTGCTACTTCACAGTAGGGCTGGGCCAGTGGCCATCAATGTTTCCCAGCTATGGTGCCTGCCACTGATGGGAAAGTGACGCTATTGATGGTGACCCCATACAGAATCTCTGCCATTAGTGGCGATGATGAAACTTTGATCACTTCTGCTGCTGCTAAAATGGAGATGCAGGTTTGGGATAACAGGACTGAGGTAGGGACATTGCTAAAGACTAAAAGAAAATGTAAAAGCTGTATAGTAATGTGCCTCCTCGACAATCCAATGTATTGGTTTACATAAGCAATATGACTAGAATTTTTTGTCTAATAAAAAGAACTCTGTGTAGAACCAAAGAAGGGAAAACAACACTGAGATTTGATTTGCCAAATTGATAATATATGACATGACAAACCAACAATTATCTAGAGATAAAGGGGCCTGTTCATGAAGCAGTGAAAAGTGTGGAGAAGTGAGACAGTGGAGAAGTTGCCCATGGCAACCAATCAGCATTGGAGTAACATTTAAACTTTGCATACTATACAATTGTACGGAGAATCTGATTGGTTGCCATGGACAACTTCTCCACAGGCTCACTTCTCCGTTCTTTTCACCCCAATATAATGCCACCAGTAGCCCAGATACACATAATGCCCCCAGCAGTGGCAGTTACACAATGCCTCCAGCAGTGCCAGTTACACAATGCCTCCAGCAGTGCCAGTTACATAATGCCCCCAGTAGTGCCAGATACACAATGCCCTCAGCAATGCCAGTTACACCAGTACTATTTAAAAAAAAAAAAAAAAGTTTAGTAACTACGGGTCTGGGGGGCGGAGCTATTACAAAAAGTTATAGATAGACAGATGAGAAGGCACTCAAAATGGACTTTAAAATACAACTTATATTATGGAAAATACATTTTGGCCCAGGACAGGTTCAGGAACCCAGTTCCTCCTGATGATGTCATATTTAATGAGAGGTTCTGGAACTCGGTTCCTGCGGATTCCTGCTGAAAAAATAGCACTGGAAAAGACAGAGAAAAGCAGATTTGAACATTCTGACATTGTTATGTTGCTGGTTTTTCTGAAGTTGCGCAACATTATACAAACCTATCAAGCAGAGTGGACAGCAGTAATTTACCAGGAAAATAAGCAAGTGCATTCATCCTAATATGGCAGCCAGGAGCCACTGTTTACATGCAATCTTGTCACAGGGGGAAAAGTAAAGGTGATTTATATGCGGACAATTTAGATGAAGCTTTTGCTAGCAATACGCCTCTCAGTATTTAAAAGCGAGAGCTGTCCAGGAAATGATAAGATAAATGTATGGAGGGTGGTCATTGAGAAAGACTTTGCCCACACAGAGCTGCTGCATATAATTTATGTTTGTTTAAATGTCCAGCAGGTATAGGATTTGACAGCACAGAAACTTGTTTCCTGCAAAATGCCGGACGTTTTCTATACCTGCTGGAAAATACAATTACTAAAAAATTGTGAATGCAGTTTGGGAACAGAAAAACGATATGTTTGAAAGATAGAAAAAAAAAATTAGACTTGTATATATTATCTTGTTTCAGTATATTTGGTAAAACATTAGCAAAAGAATATACTGTAAAATATATATACTGTGAGTATATACACTGATAATATACACCAGTGGTTTTCAAACATTGGAGCAGATGTCTTAAGCCTGGAGAAGTGATAATGCAGTGATAAGTGCAAGGTGTTAACGCACCAGCCAATCAGCTCCAGTATGTAAATCGACAGTTAGGAGCTGATTGGCTGGTGCGTTATCACCTTCCATTTATCACTGCTTTATCACTTCTCCAGGTTAATACATCTGCCCCTGTGTGCCTAGGCCGACTGAGGTACCTCATGACACTTGCAGGGGTGCCTTGGATTGGTGGTCCAGGACCAATTTAAATTATTATGGTCAATGTAATAGGCAAAACCAGTACTGGTGGCTGCTGATCATTAAATATGTGGATAAATAGAAGCAAATCCTGTCCCTCACCACATGATTGAACCTAAGGATGACATATAAACACATTTTACTCAATGTAATATTTCTTTGTAAATTTCTCAATGAGAAACTTTAGGCCTCAGGGTGCCGTGAAAAAAATTCTGATACTCTAGGGCGTCGTGATTCAAAAAAACGTTTGGGAACCTCTGGTATACGCTATACACCAGTCACAAACAGAAGTCTAGTATGAGTATCAGTCGGTATTCCCACTGCGACTGGACTGCCCCAAGCCCAGCTTCTGTTAGAGCACTACGTGCAAGAGATACCACTGAAATAGGCATCAGGAAGGATGGCATTCAAGCAATTCCCAGACCCAGACAGACCCTTAATAAAGATGTGCACAGAGCCGGCCATAGGCATAGGCATACTAGGCAATTGCCTAGGGCATCATATTGGTTAGGGCCGGCTCTGGATGTGCATACACTGAAATGGCCGTCGGGGAAGGTACTGTAATTGCTTGAATGCCATCATTCCTGCTTCTACTAATGATGAGTATTTGGATTGCACTTTGATTAACATGATGGCTTTTTACTATGGCTTAGTAAATGTCTTACAAGGTGGAGTTTACTTCTTTTTTTTTTATATATATAATTTGTGACCTGACCGCGCTCTTGACTTTTTCCACTGGAAGTGTGTGATTTATTTATTTGAACATGAGCATACAATATATATATTATTTTCCAAATACT